>NC_091284.1:725197492-725501420 GCF_032444005.1 Ranitomeya imitator | reverse complement strand
TACACTCTACATTCTACACCCTACACTCTACACCCTACACTCAACCCCATACAATCTACACTCTACATTCTACACTCTACACCCTACACTCTACACCCTACACTCTACACCCTAAACTCTACACTCTATACTCTACACCCTACACTCTACCTTCTACACCCTACACTCTACACTCTATACTCTACACTCTACCTTCTATACTCTACACTCTATACCCTACACTCTATACTCTACACCCTACACTCTACATCCTACACTCTACACCCTACACTCTACCCACTACAATCTACACTCTACACCCTACACTCTACACTCTACCCCCTACAATCTACACCCTACACTCTACCCCCTACAATCTACACTCTACACCCTACACTCTACCCCCTACAATCTACACCCTACACTCTACACCTTACACTCTACAAACTACACTCTACACTCTACCCCCTACAATCTACACCCTACACTCTACACCCTACACTCTACATCCTACACTCTACACTCTATACCCTACACTCTACACCCTACACTCTACCCCCTACACTCTACCCCCTACAATCTACATCCTACAATCTACATCCTACACTCTACACCCTACACTTTACACCCTACACTCTATACTCTACACCCTACAATCTACACTCTACACCCTACACTCTACATTCTACACCCTACACTCTACACTCTATACTCTACACTCTACACCCTACACTCTACAACCTACACTCTACATCCTACACCCTACACTCTACACCCTACACTCTATACTCTACACTCTACACCCTACACTCTACATCCTACAATCTACACACTACATCCTACACTCTACACTCTACACTCTATATTCTACACCCTACACTCTACACCCTACAGTCTGCACCCTATACTCTACACTCTACACCCTACAATCTACACTCTCCACCCTACACTCTACACTCTCCACCCTACACTCTGCACTCTTTACCCTACACTCTATACTCTACACCCTACACTCTACACCCTACACTCTACACCCTACACTCTACACCCTACACCCTACACTCTACATCCTACACTCTACACCCTACACTCTACACTCTACACCCTACACTCTACACCCTACACTCTACAATCTACACTCTACACTCTACAGTCTACACCCTACACTCTGCACTCTTTACCCTATACTCTACACTCTACACCCTACACTCTACCTTCTACACCCTACACTCTACACTCTATACCCTACACTCTACACTCTACCTTCTACACCCTACACTCTACACTCTATACCCTACACTCTACACTCTATACCCTACACTCTATACTCTACACTCTACACCCTACACTCTACACCTTACACTCTACCCCCTACACTCTACCCCCTACACTCTACACCCTACACTCTATACTCTACACCCTACAATCTACACTCTACACCCTACACTCTACACCCTACTCTCTACACCCTACACTCTACATTCTACACCCTACACTCTACACTCTATACCCTACACTCTACACCCTACACTCTATACTCTACACCCTACAATCTACACTCTACAACCTACACTCTACAACCTACACTCTACATCCTACACTCTACACCCTACACTCTACACCCTATACTCTACATCCTACACCCTACAATCTACACACTACACCCTACACTCTACACTCTATATTCTACACTCTACACCCTACAATCTACACTCTCCACTCTACATCCTACACTCTACACTGTATACTCTACACTCTACACCCTACAATCTACACTCTACACCCTACACTCTACATCCCACACTCTATACTCTACACTCTACACCCTACAATCTACACTCTACACCCTACAATCTACACTCTACACCCTTCACTCTACACTCTATACTCTACACTCTACACTTTAAACCCTACAGTTTACACTCTACACCCTACACTCTACACCCTACACTCTATACTCTACACTCTACACCCTACAATCTACACTCTACACCCTACACTCTACAATCTACACCCTACAATCTACACTCTATACTCTACACCCTACAATCTACATTCTACACCCTACAATCTACACTCTACACCCTACAATCTACACTCTACATCCTACACTCTACACCCTACACTCTACACACTACACTCTACACCCTACTCTCTACACCCTACACTCTACACCCTACTCTCTACACTCTACACCATACTCTCTACACCCTACACTCTATACCCTACACTCTACACCCTACACTCTACACCCTACTCTCTACACTCTACACCCTACACTCTACACTCTACACCCTACTCTCTACACTCTACACCTTACACTCTATACCCTACACTCTACACTCTACACCCTACACTCTACACCCTACACTCTACACCCTACACTCTACACCCTACACTCTACACCATACTCTACACCCTACACTCTACACCCTTCTCTCTACACTCTATGCCCTACACTCTACTCTCTATACCCTACACTCTATACCCTACACTCTACACCCTACACTCTACACCCTACTCTCTCCGCTCTACACCCTACTCTCTACACCCTACACTCTACACTCCACACACTACTCTATACAGTCTACACCCTACACTCTATACCATACACTCTACACCCTACACTCTATAGCCTACACTCTACACCCTACTCTATACACCCTACACCCTACACTCTACACCCTACACTCTGCACCCTACACTCTATACCTTACACCCTACACTCTACACCCTACACTCTACACCCTACACTCTACACCCTACACTCTACACCCTACTCTCTACACCCTACACTCTATACCCTACACTCTACACCCTACACTCTACACCCTACACTCTACACCCTACACTCTGCACCCTACACTCTACACCCTACTCTCTACACGCTACTCTCTACACCCTACACTCTACACCCTACTCTCTACACTCTACACCCTATACCCTACACCCTACACTCTACACCCTACTCTATACACTCTACACCCTACACTCTATACCCTACACTCTACCTTCTACACCCTACACCCTACCCCCTACACTCTACTCTCTACCTTCTACACCCTACACTCTACACCCTACTCTCTACACTCTACATTCTACACTCTACACTCTACTCTATACACTCTACAACTTACACTCTATACCCTACACTCTACCTTCTACACCCTACACTCTACACCCTACCCCCTACACTCTACCTTCTACACCCTACTCTCTACACTCTACATTCTACCCCCTACACTCTACTCTCTACCTTCTACACCCTACACTCTACACCCTACTCTCTACACCCTAAACTCTACACCCTACACTCTACACCCTACACTCTACACTATACCTTCTACACTCTACCTTCTACACTCTACACCCTACACTCTACACCCTACACTCTATACCCTACACTCTATACTCTACATTCTACCTCCTACACTCTACCTTCTACACTCTACACTCTGCACCCTACACTCTACACCCAACACTATACACCCTTTACTCTACACTCTACCTTCTACACTCTACACCCTACACTCTACCTTCTACACTCTACACTCTATACCCTACACTCTACACTCTATACTCTACACCCTACACTCTACATCCTACACCCTACACTCTACACTCTATGCCCTACACTCTACACCCTACACTCTACCCCCTACAATCTACACCCTACACTCTACACCCTACACTCTACACCCTACACTCTACACCCTACAATCTACACTCTACACCCTACACTCTACACCTTACACTCTACATTCTACACCCTACACTCTACATTCTACACCCTACACTCTACACTCTATACACTACACTCTACACTCTATACTCTACACTCTACACCCTACACTCTACACCCTACACTCTATACTCTACACCCTACAATCTACACTCTACACCCTACACTCTACATCCTACACTCTACACCCTACACTCTACACCCTACACTCTATACTCTACACTCTACACCCTACAATCTACACTCTACACCCTACACTCTACATCCTACACCCTACATTCTACACTCTACACCCTACACTCTACACCCTACACTCTATACTATACACTCTACACCCTACACTCCACACCATACACCCTACAGTCTTCACTCTACACTCTATACTCTACAATCTACACTCTATACTCTACAATCTACACTCTATACTCTACACCCTACAATCTACACTCTACACCCTACACTCTACATCCTACACTCTACATCCTACACCCTACACTCTGCACTCTATACCCTACAATCTACACTCTACACCCTTCACTCTATACTCTACACCCTACACTCTACACTTTAAACCCTACACCCTACAGTCTACACTCTACACCCTACACTCTACACCCTACACTCTATACTCTACACCCTACACTCTACACCCTACACTCTACATCCTACAATCTACACTCTACAATATACACCCTACAATCTACACCCTACAATCTACACTCTATGCTCTACACTCTACACCCTACAATCTACACTCTACACCCTACACTCTACATCCTACACCCTACACTCTATACTCTACACCCTACAATCTACACTCTACACCCTACGCTCTACATCCTACACCCTACACTCTACATCCTACACTCTGCACTCTATACACTCTACACCCTACAATCTACACTCTACACCCTTCACTCTACACTTTATACTCTATACTCTACACCCTACACCCTACACTCTACAGTTTAAACCCTACACCCTACAGTCTACACTCTACACCCTACACTCTACATCCTACACTCTATACTCTACACTCTACACCCTACACTCTACACCCTACACTCTACACTCTACATCCTACAATCTACACCCTACACTCTACAATCTACACCCTACAATCTACACTCTATACTCTACACTCTACACCCTACAATCTACACTCTACACCCTACACTCTACACCCTACTCTCTACACCCTACACTCTACACCCTACTCTCTACACTCTACACCCTATACCCTACACTCTACACTCTACACCCTACTCTATACACCCTACACTCTATACCCTACACTCTACCTTCTACACCCTACACTCTACACCCTACCCCCTACACTCTACTCTCTACTTTCTACACCCTACACTCTACACCCTACTCTCTACACTCTACATTCTACCCCCTACACTCTACACTCTACACCCTACTCTATACACCTTACACTCTATACCCTACACTCTACCTTCTACACCCTACCCCCTACACTCTACCTTCTACACCCTACTCTCTACACTCTACATTCTACCCCCTACACTCTACTCTCTACCTTCTACACTCTACACTCTACACCCTACTCTCTACACCCTAAACTCTACACCCTACACTCTACACCCTACACTCTACACTCTACACTCTACCTTCTACACTCTACACTCTACCTTCTACACTCTACACCCTACACTCTATACCCTACACTCTATACTCTACATTCTACCTCCTACACTCTACACTCTACCTTCTACACTCTACACTCTGCACCCTACACTCTACACCCAACACTATACACCCTTTACTCTACACTCTACCTTCTACACTCTACACTCTACCTTCTACACTCTACCTTCTACACTCTACACCCTACACTCTACACCCTACACTCTACACCCTACACTCTTTACCCTACACTCTATACTCTACACTCTATACCCTACACTCTACCTTCTACACCCTACACTCTATACCCTACACTCTATACTCTACACCCTACACTCTACACCCTACACTCTACACCCTACACTCTACACTCTATACTCTACACCCTACACTCTACATCCTACACCCTACACTCTACACTCTATGCCCTACACTCTACACCCTACACTCTACACCCTACACTCTACCCCCTACAATCTACACCCTACACTCTACACTCTACACCCTACACTCTACACCCTACACTCTACACCCTACACTCTACACCCTACACTCTACACCCTACACTCTACACCCTACAATCTACACCCTACACTCTACACCCTACACTCTACATTCTACACCCTACACTCTACACTCTATACACTACACTCTATACTCTACACTCTACACCCTACACTCTACACCCTACACTCTATACTCTACACCCTACAATCTACACTCTACACCCTACACTCTACATCCTGCACCCTACATTCTACACTCTACACCCTACACCCTACACTCTACACTCTATACTTTACACTCTACACCCTACACTCCACACCATACACCCTACAGTTTTCACTCTATACTCTACACTCTACACTCTATACTCTACACCCTACACTCTACACTCTATGCCCTACACTACACCCTACACTCTACACCCTACACTCTACCCCCTACAATCTACACCCTACACCCTACACTCTACACCCTACACTCTACACCCTACACTCTACACCCTACAATCTACACTCTACACCCTACACTCTACACCCTACACTCTACATTCTACACCCTACACTCTACACTCTATACACTACACTCTATACTCTACACTCTACATCCTACACTCTACACCCTACACTCTATACTCTACACTCTACACCCTACAATCTACACTCTACACCCTACACTCTACATCCTACACCCTACATTCTACACTCTACACCCTACACTCTACACTCTATACTATACACTCTACACCCTACACTCCACACCATACACCCTACAGTCTTCACTCTACACTCTATACTCTACAATCTACACTCTACACCCTACACTCTATACTCTACACCCTACAATCTACACTCTACACCCTACACTCTACATCCTACACCCTACACTCTACATCCTACACCCTACACTCTGCACTCTATACACTCTACACCCTACAATCTACACTCTACACCCTTCACTCTATACTCTACACCCTACACTCTACACTTTAAACCCTACAGTCTACACTCTACACTCTACACCCTACACTCTACACCCTACACTCTATACTCTACACTCTATACTCTACACTCTACACCCTACACTCTACACCCTACACTCTACACCCTACAATCTACACTCTACACTCTACAATATACACCCTACAATCTACACTCTATACTCTACACTCTACACCCTACAATCTACACTCTACACCCTACACTCTACATCCTACACCCTACACTCTATACTCTACACCCTACAATCTACACTCTACACCCTACACTCTACCCCCTACAATCTACACCCTACACTCTACACCCTACACTCTACACCCTACACCCTACACTCTACACCCTACACTCTACACCCTACAATCTACACCCTACACTCTACACCCTACATTCTACATTCTACACCCTACACTCTATACACTACACTCTATACTCTACACTCTACATCCTACACTCTACACCCTACACTCTATACTCTACACTCTACACCCTACAATCTACACTCTACACCCTACACTCTACATCCTACACCCTACATTCTACACTCTACACCCTACACCCTACACTCTACACTCTATACTATACACTCTACACCCTACACTCCACACCATACACCCTACAGTCTTCACTCTACACTCTATACTCTACAATCTACACTCTACACCCTACACTCTATACTCTACACCCTACAATCTACACTCTACACCCTACACTCTACATCCTACACCCTACACTCTACATCCTACACCCTACACTCTGCACTCTATACACTCTACACCCTACAATCTACACTCTACACCCTTCACTCTATACTCTACACCCTACACTCTACACTTTAAACCCTACAGTCTACACTCTACACTCTACACCCTACACTCTACACCCTACACTCTATACTCTACACTCTACACCCTACACTCTACACCCTACACTCTACACCCTACAATCTACAATATACAATATACACCCTACAATCTACACTCTATACTCTACACTCTACACCCTACAATCTACACTCTACACCCTACACTCTACATCCTACACCCTACACTCTATACTCTACACCCTACAATCTACACTCTACACCCTACACTCTACATCCTACACCCTACACTCTACATCCTACACTCTGCACTCTATACACTCTACACCCTACAATCTACGCTCTACACCCTTCACTCTACACTTTATACTCTATACTCTACACCCTACACTCTACAGTTTAAACCCTACACCCTACAGTTTACACTCTACACCCTACACTCTACACCCTACACTCTATACTCTACACTCTACACCCTACAATCTACACTCTACACTCTACAATCTACACCCTACAATCTACACTCTATACTCTACACTCTACACCCTACAATCTACACTCTACACCCTACACTCTACACCCTACAATCTACACTCTATACTCTACACCCTACAATCTACACTCTATACTCTACACTCTACATCCTACACCCTACACTCTACACCCTTCACTCTACACCCTACACTCTACACTTTATACTCTACACTCTACACCCTACAATCTACACTCTACACCCTTCACTCTACACCCTACACTCTATACTCTACACTCTACACCCTACACTCTACACCCTACACTCTACACCCTACACTCTACACTCTATACTCTACACCCTACAATCTACACTCTATACTCTACACTCTACATCCTACACCCTACACTCTATACTCTACACTCTACACCCTTCACTCTACACCCTACACTCTACACTTTATACTCTACACTCTACACCCTACAATCTACACTCTACACCCTTCACTCTACACCCTACACTCTATACTCTACACTCTACACCCTACACTCTACACCCTACACCCTACACTCTACACTCTACACCCTACACGCTATACTCTACACTCTACAATCTACACTCTACACCCTACACTCTACAACCTACACTCTACAATCTACACCCTACAATCTATACTCTACACTCTACACCCTACACTCTGCACTCTATACCCTACACTCTATACCCTACACTCGACACTCTACACCCTACACTCTACACCCTACTCTCTCCACTCTACACCCTACTCTCTACACCCTACACTCTACACCCTACACTCTACACCCTACTCTATACACTCTACACCCTACACTCTATACCATACACTCTACACCCTACACTCTATACCCTACACTCTACAATCTACACCCTACTCTCTACACTCTACACCCTACACTCTATACCCTACACTCTACACCCTACACTCTACATCCTACACCCTACATCCTACACCCTACACTCTACACCCTATACTCTACACTCTGCACCCTACAATCTACACTCTACACCCTACACTCTACATCCTACACCCTACATTCTACACTCTACATCCTACACCCTACACTCTACACTCTATACTATACACTCTACACCCTACAATCTACACTCTACACCCTACACTCTACATCCTACACCCTACATTCTACACTCTACATCCTACACCCTACACTCTACACTCTATACTATACACTCTACACCCTACAATCTACACTCTATACTCTACACCCTACACTCTACACTCTATACTCTACACCCTACACTCTACACCCTACACTCTACACCCTACACTCTACAATCTACACCCTACAATCTACACTCTATACTCTACACTCTACACCCTACAATCTACACTCTACACCCTACACTCTACACCCTACAATCTACACTCTACACTTTACACTCTACAATCTACACTCTACACCCTTCACCCTACACCCTACACTCTATACTCTACACTCTACACCCTACACTCTACAGTCTACACCCTACACTCTACACCTTACACTACACTCTATACTCTACACCCTACAATCTACACTCTACACCCTACACTCTACACCCTACACTCTACACTCTACAATCTACACTCTACACTCTATACCCTACACTCGACACTCTACACCCTACACTCTACATTCTACTCTCTCCACTCTACACCCTACTCTCTACACCCTACACCCTACACTCTACACTCTACACCCTACTCTATACACTCTACACCCTACACTGTATACCATACACTCTACAATCTACACTCTACACCCTACAATCTACACTCTACACCCTACACTCTACACCGTACACTCTACATCCTACACCCTACACTTTACATCCTACACCCTACACTCTACACCCTACACGCTACACTCTATACTCTACACCCTACAATCTACACTCTACACCCTACACTCTACATCCTACAATCTACACTCTACACCCTTTACTCTAAACTCTATACTCTACACTCTACACCCTACACTCTACACTCTACACTTTAAACCCTACACCCTACAGTCTACAGTCTACACTCTACACCCTACACTCTACACTCTATACTCTACACCCTACACTCTACACCCTACACTCTACACCCTACACTCTACAATCTACACCCTACAATCTACACTCTATACTCTACACTCTACACCCTACAATCTACACTCTACACTTTACACCCTACACTCTATACTCTACACTCTACACCCTACAATCTACACTCTACACCCTTCACTCTACACCCTACACTCTATACTCTACACTCTACACCCTACACTCTACAGTCTACACCCTACACTCTACACCTTACACTCTACACTCTATACTCTAGACCCTACAATCTACACCCTACACTCTACACCCTACACTCTACACTCTATACTCTACAATCTACATTCTACACTCTATACCCTACACTCGACACTCTACACCCTACACTCTACATTCTACTCTCTCCACTCTACACCCTACTCTCTACACCCTACACTCTACACCCTACACTCTACACTCTACACCCTACTCTATACACTCTACACCCTACACTCTATACCATACACTCTACAATCTACACTCTACACCCTACTCTATACACCCTACACTCTACACTCTACACCCTACACTCTACACCCTACACTCTATACCTTACACTCTACACCCTACACTCTACACTCTACCCCCTACTCTCTACACCCTACTCTCTACACCCTACTCTCTACACCCTACACTCTACACCCTACTCTCTACACTCTACACCCTACACTCTATACCCTACACTCTACACCCTACTCTATACACTCTACACCCTACACTCTACACCCTACACTCTAAACCCTACACTCTACACGCTACACTCTATACCCTACACTCTACACCCTACACTCTACACCCTACTCTCTACACCCTACACTCTATACCCTACACTCTATACCCTACACTCTACACTCTATACCCTACACTCGACACTCTACACCCTACACTCTACACCCTACTCTCTCCACTCTACACCCTACACTCTACACCCTACACTCTACATTCTACTCTCTCCACTCTACACCCTACTCTCTACACCCTACACTCTACACCCTACACTCTACACTCTACACCCTACTCTATACACTCTACACCCTACACTCTATACCATACACTCTACAATCTACACTCTACACCCTACTCTATACACCCTACACTCTACACTCTACACCCTACACTCTACACCCTACACTCTATACCTTACACTCTACACCCTACACTCTACACTCTACCCCCTACTCTCTACACCCTACTCTCTACACCCTACTCTCTACACCCTACACTCTACACCCTACTCTCTACACTCTACACCCTACACTCTATACCCTACACTCTACACCCTACTCTATACACTCTACACCCTACACTCTACACCCTACACTCTAAACCCTACACTCTACACGCTACACTCTATACCCTACACTCTACACCCTACACTCTACACCCTACTCTCTACACCCTACACTCTATACCCTACACTCTATACCCTACACTCTACACTCTATACCCTACACTCGACACTCTACACCCTACACTCTACACCCTACTCTCTCCACTCTACACCCTACACTCTACACCCTACACTCTACCTTCTACACTCTGCACTCTACACCCTATACTCTACACCCTACACTCTAAACCCTACACTCTACACCCTATACTCTACACTCTACACCCTACACTCTACACTTTAAACCCTACACCCTACAGTCTACACTCTACACTCTACCCCCTACTCTCTACACCCTACTCTCTACACCCTACTCTCTACACCCTACACTCTACACCCTACTCTCTACACTCTACACCCTACACTCTATACCCTACACTCTACACCCTACTCTATACACTCTACACCCTACACTCTACACCCTACACTCTAAACCCTACACTCTACACGCTACACTCTATACCCTACACTCTACACCCTACACTCTACACTTTAAACCCTACACCCTACAGTCTACACTCTACACCCTACACTCTATACTCTACACCCTACACTCTACACTCTACACCCTACAATCTACACCCTACACTCTACAATCTACACCCTACAATCTACACTCTATACTCTACACTCTACACCCTACAATCTACACTCTACACCCTACACTCTACACCCTACAATCTACACTCTACACTTTACACCCTACAATCTACACTCTATACTCTACACCCTACAATCTACACTCTACACCCTTCACTCTACACCCTACACTCTATACTCTACACTCTACACCCTACACTCTACAGTCTACACTCTACACCCTTCACTCTACACCTTACACTCTACACTCTACACCCTGCAATCTACACTCTACACCCTACACTCTACACCCTACACTCTACACCCTACACTCTACACTCTACAATCTACACTCTACACTCTATACCCTACACTCTAAACTCTATACCCTACACTCGACACTCTACACTTTACACCCTACACTCTACATTCTACTCTCTCCACTCTACACCCTACTCTCTACACCCTACACTCTATACCATACACTCTACAATCTACACTCTACACCCTACTCTATACACCCTACACTCTACACCCTACACTCTACACCCTACACTCTATACCTTACACTCTACACCCTACTCTCTACACCCTACACTCTATACCCTACACGCTACACCCTACACTCTACACCCTACACTCTACACCCTACACTCTACACCCTACTCTCTACACTCTACACCCTACACTCTATACCCTACTCTCTACACTCTACACCCTACACTCTACCCCCTACTCTCTACACCCTACTCTCTACACCCTACACTCTACACCCTACTCTCTACACTCTACACCCTACACTCTATACTCTACACTCTACACCCTACTCTATACACTCTACACCCTACACTCTACACCCTACACTCTACACCCTACACTCTACACCCTACTCTCTACACTCTACACCCTACTCTCTACACTCTACACCCTACACTCTATACCCTACACTCTACACTCTATACCCTACACTCTATACCCTACACTCGACACTCTACACCCTACACTCTACACCCTACTCTCTCCACTCTACACGCTACTCTCTACACTCTACACCCTACACTCTACCTTCTACACTCTGCACCCTACACTCTACACCCTATACTCTACACCCTACACTCTAAACCCTACACTCTACACCCTATACTCTACACTCTACCTTCTACACTCTACACCCTACACTCTACACCCTACCTTCTACACCCTACACCCTACACTCTACACTCTGCACCCTACACTCTACACTCTACACCCTACACTCTACACCCTACACTCTACAGCCTACACCCTACACCCTACACCCTACACTCTACACCCTACACTCTACACTCTACACACTACCTTCTACACTCTATACCCTACACTCTACACCCTACACTCTTCCCTCTACCTTCTACACTCTACACTCTACCTTCTACACTCTACACTCTACCTTCTACACTCTACCTTCTACACTCTACACCCTACACTCTACACCCTACACTCTACACCCTACACTCTACACCCTACACTCTACACCCTACACTCTACACTCTACCTTCTACACTCTACACCCTACACTCTACACTCTACCTTCTACACTCTACCTTCTACCTTCTACACTCTACACTCCACACCCTACACTCTACACCCTACACTCTACACTCTGCACCCTACATTCTACACCCTACACTCTACACTCTACACCCTACACTCTACACTCCACCCTACACTCTACACCCTACACTCTACACCCTACACTCTACACCCTACACTCTACACCCTACACTCTACACTCTAAACCCTACACTCAACACTCTACAATCTACCTTCTACACTCTACACTCTACACCCTACACTCTACACCCTACACTCTACACCCTACACTCTACACTCTACACCCTACACTCTACACTCTACACCCTACACTCTACACCCTACACTCTACACCCTACACTCTACACTCTACACCCTACACTCTACACTCTACACTCTTCCTTCTACAATCTACACTATACAATCTACACCCTACACTCTACACTCAACACCCTACACTCTACACCCTACACTCTACACCCTACACTCTACACCCTACACTCTACACCCTACACTCTACACTCTACACTCTTCCTTCTACAATCTACACTATACAATCTACACCCTACACTCTACACTCAACACCCTACACTCTACACCCTGCACTCTACACTCAACACCCTACACTCTACACTCTTCCTTCTACACTCTACACCCTACACTCTACATTCTACACTCTACACTCTTCCTTCTACACTCTACACCCTACACTCTACACCCTGCACTCTACACCCTACACTCTACACCCTACATTCTACACTCTACACCCTACCCCCTACACTCTACTCTCTACCTTCTACACCCTACACTCTACACCCTACTCTCTACACCCTACCCCCTACACTCTACACTCTACTCTCTACCTTCTACACCCTACACTCTACACCCTACTCTCTACACTCTACACCCTACACTCTACACCCTACACTCTACACTCTATACTCTACACCCTACACTCTACATCCTACACCCTACACTCTACACTCTATGCCCTACACTCTACACTCTACACCCTACACTCTACCCCCTACAATCTACACCCTACACTCTACACCCTACACTCTACACCCTACACTCTACACCCTACAATCTACACTCTACACCCTACACTCTACACCCTACACCCTACACTCTACATTCTACACCCTACACTCTACATTCTACACCCTACACTCTACACTCTATACACTACACTCTACACTCTATACTCTACACTCTACACCCTACACTCTACACCCTACACTCTATACTCTACACCCTACAATCTACACTCTACACCCTACACTCTACATCCTACACTCTACACCCTACACTCTACACCCTACACTCTATACTCTACACTCTACACCCTACAATCTACACTCTACACTCTACATCCTACACCCTACATTCTACACTCTACACCCTACACTCTACACCCTACACTCTACACTCTATACTATACACTCTACACCCTACACTCCACACCATACACCCTACAGTCTTCACTATACACTCTATACTCTACAATCTACACTCTATACTCTACACCCTACAATCTACACTCTACACCCTACACTCTACATCCTACACCCTACACTCTACATCCTACACCCTACACTCTGCACTCTATACCCTACAATCTACACTCTACACCCTTCACTCTATACTCTACACCCTACACTCTACACTTTAAACCCTACACCCTACAGTCTACACTCTACACCCTACACTCTACACCCTACACTCTATACTCTACACTCTACACCCTACACTCTACACCCTACACTCTACACTCTACATCCTACAATCTACACTCTACAATATACACCCTACAATCTACACCCTACAATCTACACTCTATACTCTACACTCTACACCCTACAATCTACACCCTACACTCTACATCCTACACCCTACACTCTATACTCTACACCCTACAATCTACACTCTACACCCTACGCTCTACATCCTACACCCTACACTCTACATCCTACACTCTGCACTCTATACACTCTACACCCTACAATCTACACTCTACACCCTTCACTCTACACTTTATACTCTATACTCTACACCCTACACCCTACACTCTACAGTTTAAACCCTACACCCTACAGTCTACACTCTACACCCTACACTCTACATCCTACACTCTATACTCTACACCCTACACTCTACACCCTACACTCTACACTCTACATCCTACAATCTACACCCTACACTCTACAATCTACACCCTACAATCTACACTCTATACTCTACACTCTACACCCTACACTCTACACTCTACACCCTACACTCTACACCCTACTCTCTACACCCTACACTCTACACCCTACTCTCTACACTCTACACCCTATACCCTACACTCTACACTCTACACCCTACTCTATACACCCTACACTCTATACCCTACACTCTACCTTCTACACCCTACACTCTACACCCTACCCCCTACACTCTACTCTCTACTTTCTACACCCTACACTCTACACCCTACTCTCTATACTCTACATTCTACCCCCTACACTCTACACCCTACTCTATACACCTTACACTCTATACCCTACACTCTACCTTCTACACCCTACACTCTACACCCTACCCCCTACACTCTACCTTCTACACCCTACTCTCTACACTCTACATTCTACCCCCTACACTCTACTCTCTACCTTCTACACTCTACACTCTACACCCTACTCTCTACACCCTAAACTCTACACCCTACACTCTACACCCTACACTCTACACTCTACACTCTACCTTCTACACTCTACACTCTACCTTCTACACTCTACACCCTACACTCTATACCCTACACTCTATACTCTACATTCTACCTCCTACACTCTACACTCTACACTCTGCACCCTACACTCTACACCCAACACTATACACCCTTTACTCTACACTCTACCTTCTACACTCTACACTCTACCTTCTACACTCTACCTTCTACACTCTACACCCTACACTCTACACCCTACACTCTACACCCTACACTCTACACCCTACACTCTTTACCCTACACTCTATACTCTACACTCTATACCCTACACTCTACCTTCTACACCCTACACTCTATACCCTACACTCTACACTCTATACTCTACACCCTACACTCTACACCCTACACTCTACACTCTATACTCTACACCCTACACTCTACATCCTACACCCTACACTCTACACTCTATGCCCTACACTCTACACCCTACACTCTACCCCCTACAATCTACACCCTACACTCTACACCCTACACTCTACACCCTACACTCTACACCCTACACTCTACACCCTACAATCTACACTCTACACCCTACACTCTACACCCTACACTCTACATTCTACACCCTACACTCTACACTCTATACACTACACTCTATACTCTACACTCTACACCCTACACTCTACACCCTACACTCTATACTCTACACCCTACAATCTACACTCTACACCCTACACTCTACATCCTACACCCTACATTCTACACTCTACACCCTACACCCTACACTCTACACTCTATACTATACACTCTACACCCTACACTCCACACCATACACCCTACAGTCTTCACTCTATACTCTACACTCTACACCCTACACTCTACACCCTACACTCTATACTCTACACCCTACACTCTACACTCTATGCCCTACACTCTACACCCTACACTCTACACCCTACACTCTACCCCCTACAATCTACACCCTACACTCTACACCCTACACTCTACACCCTACAATCTACACTCTACACCCTACACTCTACATTCTACACCCTACACTCTACACTCTATACACTACACTCTATACTCTACACTCTACATCCTACACTCTACACCCTACACTCTATACTCTACACTCTACACCCTACAATCTACACTCTACACCCTACACTCTACATCCTACACCCTACATTCTACACTCTACACCCTACACCCTACACTCTACACTCTATACTTTACACTCTACACCCTACACTCCACACCATACACCCTACAGTCTTCACTCTACACTCTATACTCTACAATCTACACTCTACACCCTACACTCTATACTCTACACCCTACAATCTACACTCTACACCCTACACTCTACATCCTACACCCTACACTCTACATCCTACACCCTACACTCTGCACTCTATACACTCTACACCCTACAATCTACACTCTACACCCTTCACTCTATACTCTACACCCTACACTCTACACTTTAAACCCTACAGTCTACACTCTACACTCTACACCCTACACTCTACACCCTACACTCTATACTCTACACTCTACACCCTACACTCTACACCCTACACTCTACACTCTACACCCTACAATCTACAATATACAATATACACCCTACACTCTACACTCAACACTCTACACCCTACACTCTACACCCTACACTCTACACTCAACACCCTACACTCTACACTCTTCCTTCTACACTCTATACCCTACACTCTACATTCTACACTCTACACTCTTCCTTCTACACTCTACACTCTACACCCTACACCCTACACTCTACACCCTACACTCTACACCCTACATTCTACACTCTACACCCTACCCCCTACACTCTACTCTCTACCTTCTACACCCTACACTCTATACCCTACTCTCTACACCCTACCCCCTACACTCTACACTCTACTCTCTACCTTCTACACCCTACACTCTACACCCTACTCTCTACACTCTACACCCTACACTCTACACTCTACACCCTACACCCTACACCCTACACTCTACACCCTACACTCTACACCCTACACCCTACACTCTACACCCTATACTCTACACCCTACACTCTACACTCTACACCCTACACTCTACACCCTACACTCTACACTCTACCTTCTACACTCTACACCCTACACTCTACACCCCACACCCTACACTCTACACCCTACACCCTACACTCTACACCCTACACTCTACACCCTACACCCTACACTCTACACCCTACACTCTACACCCTACACTCTACACCCTACACTCTACACCCTACACTCTACACTCTACACTCTACACCCTACACTCAACACTCTACACCCTACACTCTACACCTTACACTCTACACCCTACACTCTACACTCTACACCCTACACTCAACACTCTACACTCTACACTCTACACCCTACACTCTACACCCTACACTCTACACCCTACACTCTACACTCTTCCTTCTACACCCTACACTCTACACCCTGCACTCTACACCCTACACTCTACACCCTACACTCTACACCCTACACCCTACACTCTACACCTTACACTCTACACCCTACACTCTACACTCAACACTCTACACCCTACACTCTACACCCTATACTCTACACTCTACCTTCTACACTCTAAACTCTACACCCTACACTCTACACTCTACCTTCTACACTCTACACTCTACCTTCTACACTCTACACTCTGCACCCTACACTCTATACCCTACACTCTACACTCTATACCCCACACTCTACACTCTACACCCTACACTCTACACCCTACACTCTACACCCTACACTCTACACCCTACACCCTACACTCTACACCCTACACTCTACACCCTACACCCTACACTCTACACTCAACACTCTACACCCTACACTCTACACCCTATACTCTACACCCTACACTCTACCTTCTACACTCTACCTTCTACACTCTACACTCTACACTCTACACCCTACACTCTACACTCTACACCGTACACTCTACACTCTGCACCCTACACTCTACACCCTACACTCTACACCCTACACTCTACACTCTACACTCTACACCCTACACTCTACACCCTACACTCTACACTCTACACCCTACACTCTACACTCTACACCCTACACTCTACACCCTACACCCTACACTCTACACTCTACACTCTACACTCTACACTCTACACTCTACACTCAACACTCAACACTCAACACTCAACACTCAACACTCAACACTCAACACTCAACACTCAACACTCAACACTCAACACTCAACACTCTACACCCTACACTCTACACTCTACACCCTACCCTCTACACTCTACACCCTACACGCCCAATCCAGGGGCCATCTTCATGTGGTAAGATCCTTGGTTTATGTGGGGTCCCAGGAGAGATTTCTACAGTGATTTTTGGTGTTAGACACATATGGTTCCCTGGGACACACTTTATCTCCACCTTTGTTTGCGGTAGGATGTGTCTCCCTTTATTGCATTCATTACCTTCCCACATGCACACAGCCTCAGTGGCTATACTTGCAGGACGTGGGGTGTGTAGGTTGTTTTGCCATTAGGAGGTATTTTTCTCCGCTCCAGGGGGTCGCATAGGAGATTTAGGATCTTATTTGTGTCATATTTTGAGTATGGTTACATTTGGTCCACACTTTATATATATCTACATGTATGTCCCTCTGGTATGTTTCATTGGTGTTTTTTAATTGTGTGTTAATTTTTTTTACTAGTTTTCTAATAAATATGTATCTTTTTCTAAAAACTCCCGTTGTCCTCCTATATGTGTATCTCTACACTCTACTCTCTACCTTCTACACCCTACACTCTACACTCTACACCCTACTCTCTACACTCTAAACCCTACACTCTATACCCTACACTCTACACTCTATACCCTACACCCTACACTCTACACCCTACACTCTACACCCTACACTCTACACCCTACACTCTACACCCTACACCCTACACTCTACACTCTACACCCTACACTCTACACCGTACACTCTACACTCTTCCTTCTACACCCTACACTCTACACCCTACACTCTACACTCTACACTCTACACTCTACACCCTACACTCTATACCCTACACTCTACACCCTACACCATACACTCTACACCTTACACTCTACACCCTACACTCTACACTCAACACTCTACACCCTACACTCTACACCCTATACTCTACACTCTACACTCTACCTTCTACACTCTAAACTCTACACCCTACACTCTACCTTCTACACTCTACACTCTACCTTCTACACTCTACACTCTGCACCCTACACTCTATACCCTACACTCTACACTCTATACCCCACACTCTACACTCTACACCCTACACTCTACACCCTACACTCTACACCCTACGCTCTACACCCTACGCCCTACACTCTACACGCTACCTTCTACACCCTACACTCTACCTTCTACACCCTACACTCTACACTCTACCTTCTACACTCTGCACCCTACACTCTACACCCTACACTCTACACCCTATACTCTACACCCTACACTCTACACCCTATACTGTACACTCTACCTTCTACACTCTACACTCTACACCCTACCTTCTACACCCTACACTCTACCTTCTACACTCTACCTTCTACACTCTACACTCTACACCCTACACTCTACACTCTGCACCCTACACTCTACACCCTACACTCTACACTCTACACTCTACACCCTACACTCTACACCCTACACCCTACACTCTACACCCTACACTCTACACCCTACACTCTACACCCTACACCCTATACTCTACACCCTACACCCTACACTCTACACTCTACACCCTACACCCTACACTCTACACTCTACCTTCTACACTCTACACCCTACACTCTACACCCCACACCCTACACTCTACACCCTACACTCTACACCCTACACCCTACACTCTACACCCTACACTCTACACCCTACACTCTACACCCTACACTCTACACCCTACACTCTACACTCTACACCCTACACTCTACACCCTACACTCTACACTCTACACTCTTTCTTCTACACTCTACACCCTACACTCTACACCTTACACTCTACACCCTACACTCTACACTCTACACCCTACACTCTACACAACACTCTACACTCTACACCCTACACTCTACACCCTACACTCTACACCCTACACTCTACACCCTACACTCTACACCCTACACTCTACACCCTACACTCTACACTATACACTCTTCCTTCTACACCCTACACTCTACACCCTACACTCTACACCCTACACTCTACACTCTACACCCTACACTCTACACCCTACACTCTACACCCTACACTCTACACTCTACACCCTACACTCTACACTCTACCTTCTACACCCTACACCCTACACTCTACACCCTACACTCTATACTCTACACTCTGCACCCTACACTCTGCACCCTACACTCTACACCCTACACTCTACACCCTACACTCTACACCCTACACTCTATACCCTACACTCTACTCTCTATACCCTACACTCTACACCCTACACTCTACACCCTACACTCTACACCCTACACTCTACACCCTACACTCTACACCCTACACTCTACACTCTACACTGTACACTCTACACTCTGCACCCTACACTCTACACCCTACACTCTACACCCTACACTCTACACTCTACACTCTACACCCTACACTCTACACCCTACACTCTACACCCTACACTCTACACCCTACACTCTACACTCTACACTCTACACCCTACACTCTACACCCTACACCCTACACTCTACACTCTACACCCTAAACTCTACACTCTACACTCAACACTCAACACTCTACACCCTACACTCTACACTCTACACCCTTCACTCTACACCCTACACTCTACACTCTACACCCTGCCCTCTACACTCTACACCCTACACGCCCAATCCAGGGGCCATCTTCATGTGGTAAGATCCTTGGTTTATGTGGGGTCCCAGGAGAGATTTCTACAGTGATTTTTGGTGTTAGACACATATGGTTCCCTGGGACACACTTTATCTCCACCTTTGTTTGCGGTAGGATGTGTCTCCCTTTATTGCATTCATTACCTTCCCACATGCACACAGCCTCAGTGGCTATACTTGCAGGACGTGGGGTGTGTAGGTTGTTTTGCCATTAGGAGGTATTTTTCTCCGCTCCAGGGGGTCGCATAGGAGATTTAGGATCTTATTTGTGTCATATTTTGAGTATGGTTACATTTGGTCCACACTTTATATATATCTACATGTATGTCCCTCTGGTATGTTTCATTGGTGTTTTTTAATTGTGTGTTAATTTTTTTTACTAGTTTTCTAATAAATATGTATCTTTTTCTAAAAACTCCCGTTGTCCTCCTATATGTGTATCTCTACACTCTACTCTCTACCTTCTACACCCTACACTCTACACTCTACACCCTACTCTCTACACTCTAAACCCTACACTCTATACCCTACACCCTACACTCTACACTCTACACCCTACACTCTACACCCTACACCCTACACTCTACACCCTACACCCTACACTCTACACTCTACACCCTACACTCTACACCCTACACTCTACACTCTACCTTCTACATCCTACACTCTATACCCTACACTCTGCACCCTACACTCTGCACCGTACACTCTACACCCTACACTCTACACCCTACACTCTACACCCTACACTCTACACCCTACACTCTACACTCTACACCCTACACTCTACACCCTACTCTCTACACTCTACACCCTACACTCTATACCCTACACTCTACACCCTACACTCTACACCCTACACTCTACACCCTACACTCTACACCCTACACTCTACACTCTACACTCTACACCCTACACTCTACACCCTACACCCTACACTCTATACTCTACACTCTGCACCCTACGCTCTACACTCTACACCCTACACTCTATACACTCTACACTCTACACCCTACACTCTACCTTCTACACCCTACACTCTACACTCTACCCTCTACTCTCTACACTCTACACCCTACACTCTACACCCTACACTCTACACCCTACACTCTACACCCTACACTCTACACTCTACAGCCTACACTCTACACCCTACACTCTACACTCTACACCCTACACTCTACACTCTACACCCTACACTCTACACTCTACCTTCTACACCCTACACTCTACACCCTACACTCTATACTCTACACTCTGCACCCTACACTCTGCACCCTACACTCTACACCCTACACTCTACACCCTACACTCTACACCCTACACTCTACACCCTACACTCTACACTCTTTCTTCTACACTCTACACCCTACACTCTACACCTTACACTCTACACCCTACACTCTACACCCTACACTCTACACCCTACACTCAACACTCTACACTCTACACCCTACACTCTACACCCTACACTCTACACCCTACACTCTACACCCTACACTCTACACTCTACACTCTTCCTTCTACACCCTACACTCTACACCCTACACTCTACACTCTACACCCTACACTCTACACCCTACACTCTACACCCTACACCCTACACCCTACACTCTACACCTTACACTCTACACCCTACACTCTACACTCAACAATCTACACCCTACACTCTACACCCTACACTCTACACTCTGCCTTCTACACTCTAAACTCTACACCCTACACTCTACACTCTACCTTCTACACTCTACACTCTACCTTCTACACTCTACACTCTGCACCCTACACTCTATACCCTACACTCTACACTCTATACACCACACTCTACACTCTACACCCTACACTCTACACCCTACACTCTACACCCTACACTCTACACTCTACACCCTACACTCTACACCCTACACCCTACACTCTACACTCTACACCCTACACTCTACACCCTACACTCTACACCCTACACCCTACACTCTACACCCTACACTCTACACCCTACACTCTACACCCTACACTCTACACTCTACACCCTACACTCTACACTCTACACCCTACACTCTACACCCTACACCCTACACTCTACACTCTACACCCTACACTCTACACTCTACACTCTACACCCTACACTCTACACCCTATACTCTACACCCTACACTCTACACTCTACCTTCTACACTCTACCTTCTACACTCTACACCCTACACTCTACACCCTACACTCTACACCCTACACTCTACACTCTTCACCCTACACCCTACACTCTACACTCTACACCCTACACCCTACACTCTACACTCTACACCCTACACTCTACACCCTACACTCTACACTCTACACTCTACACCCTACACTCTACACCCTACACTCTACACCCTACACTCTACACTCTACACCCTACACTCTACACTCTACACCCTACACTCTACACCCTACACTCTACACCCTACACTCTACACTCTACACCCTACACTCTACACCATACACTCTACACCCTACACTCTACACCCTACACTCTACACCCTACACTCTACACCCTACACTCTACACTCTACACTCTTCCTTCTACACCCTACACTCTACACCCTACACTCTACACTCTACACCCTACACTCTACACCCTACACTCTACACTCTACACCCTACACTCTACACCCTACACCCTACACTCTACACCTTACACTCTACACCCTACACTCTACACTCAACACTCTACACCCTACACTCTACACCCTACACTCTACACCCTACACTCTACACTCTACCTTCTACACTCTACACTCTACCTTCTACACTCTACACTCTACACCCTACACTCTACACTCTACACCGTACACTCTACACCCTATACTCTACACCCTACACTCTACACTCTACCTTCTACACTCTACACTCTACCTTCTACACTCTACACTCTACACCCTACACTCTACACCCTACACTCTACACTCTACACTCTACACCCTACACTCTACAACCTACACTCTACAACCTACACTCTACACCCTACACTCTACACTCTACACCCTACACTCTACACTCTACACTCTACACCCTACACTCTACACTCTACACCCTACACTCTACACCCTACACCCTACACTCTACACTCTACACCCTACACTCTACACTCAACACTCAACACTCTACACCCTACACTCTACACTCTACACCCTTCACTCTACACCCTACACTCTACACTCTACACCCTACCCTCTACACTCTACACCCTACACGCCCAATCCAGGGGCCATCTTCATGTGGTAAGATCCTTGGTTTATGTGGGGTCCCAGGAGAGATTTCTACAGTGATTTTTGGTGTTAGACACATATGGTTCCCTGGGACACACTTTATCTCCACCTTTGTTTGCGGTAGGATGTGTCTCCCTTTATTGCATTCATTACCTTCCCACATGCACACAGCCTCAGTGGCTATACTTGCAGGACGTGGGGTGTGTAGGTTGTTTTGCCATTAGGAGGTATTTTTCTCCGCTCCAGGGGGTCGCATAGGAGATTTAGGATCTTATTTGTGTCATATTTTGAGTATGGTTACATTTGGTCCACACTTTATATATATCTACATGTATGTCCCTCTGGTATGTTTCATTGGTGTTTTTTAATTGTGTGTTAATTTTTTTTACTAGTTTTCTAATAAATATGTATCTTTTTCTAAAAACTCCCGTTGTCCTCCTATATGTGTATCTCTACACTCTACTCTCTACCTTCTACACCCTACACTCTACACTCTACACCCTACTCTCTACACTCTAAACCCTACACTCTATACCCTACACTCTACACTCTATACCCTACACTCTACACTCTACACCCTACACTCTACACCCTACACCCTACACTCTACACCCTACACTCTACACTCTACACCCTACACTCTACACTCTACACTCTACCTTCTACATCCTACACTCTACACCCTACACTCTACACCCTACACTCTGCACCCTACACTCTGCACCCTACACTCTACACCCAACACTCTACACCCTACACTCTACACCCTACACTCTACACCCTACTCTCTACACTCTACACCCTACACTCTATACCCTACACTCTACACTCTATACCCTACACTCTACACCCTACACTCTACACCCTACACTCTACACCCTACACTCTACACCCTACACTCTACACCCTACACTCTACACTCTACACCCTACACTCTACACCCTACACCCTACACTCTATACTCTACACTCTGCACCCTACGCTCTACACTCTACACCCTACAATCTATACACTCTACACTCTACACCCTACACTCTACCTTCTACACCCTACACTCTACACTCTACACTCTACACCCTACACTCTACACTCTACCCTCTACTCTCTACACTCTACACCCTACACTCTACACCCTACACTCTACACCCTACACTCTACACCCTACACTCTACACTCTACAGCCTACACTCTACACCCTACACTCTACACTCTACACCCTACACTCTACACCCTACACTCTACACTCTACCTTCTACACCCTACACCCTACACTCTACACCCTACACTCTATACTCTACACTCTGCACCCTACACTCTGCACCCTACACTCTACACCCTACACTCTACACCCTACACTCTACACCCTACACTCTACACCCTATACTCTACACCCTATACTCTACACTCTACACTCTGCCTTCTACACTCTAAACTCTACACCCTACACTCTACACTCTACCTTCTACACTCTACACTCTACCTTCTACACTCTACACTCTGCACCCTACACTCTATACCCTACACTCTACACTCTATACCCCACACTCTACACTCTACACCCTACACTCTACACCCTACACTCTACACCCTACACTCTACACCCTACACCCTACACTCTACACTCTACACCCTACACTCTACACCCTACACTCTACACCCTACACTCTACACTCTACACCCTACACTCTACACCCTATACTCTACACCCTACACTTTACACTCTACCTTCTACACTCTACACTCTACCTTCTACACTCTACACTCTACACCCTACACTCTACACTCTACACCCTACACTCTTCACCCTACACCCTACACTCTACACCCTACACTCTACACTCTACACCCTACACCCTACACTCTACACTCTACACCCTACACTCTACACCCTACACTCTACACCCTACACTCTACACTCTACACCCTACACTCTACACCCTACACTCTACACCCTACACTCTACACTCTACACCCTACACTCTACACCCTACACTCTACACTCTACACCCTACACTCTACACCCTACACCCTACACTCTACACTCTACACCCTACACTCTACACTCAACACTCTACACCCTACACTCTACACCCTATACTCTACACCCTACACTCTACACTCTACCTTCTACACTCTACCTTCTACACTCTACACCCTACACTCTACACTCTACACCGTACACTCTACACTCTGCACCCTACACTCTACACCCTACACTCTACACCCTACACTCTACACTCTACACTCTACACCCTACACTCTACACCCTACACTCTACACCCTACACTCTACACTCTACACCCTACACTCTACACTCTACACCCTACACTCTACACTCTACACCCTACACTCTACACCCTACACCCTACACTCTACACCCTACACTCTACACCCTACACTCTATACTCTACACTCTGCACCCTACACTCTGCACCCTACACTCTACACCCTACACTCTACACCCTACACTCTACACCCTACACTCTATACTCTACACTCTGCACCCTACGCTCTACACTCTATACACTCTACACCCTACACCCTACACTCTACACCCTACACTCTACACCCTACACTCTATACTCTACACTCTGCACCCTACACTCTGCACCCTACACTCTACACCCTACACTCTACACCCTACACTCTACACCCTACACTCTATACTCAACACTCTGCACCCTACGCTCTACACTCTATACACTCTGCACTATACACCCTACACTCTACCTTCTACACCCTACACTCTACACTCTACCTTCTACACCCTACACTTTACACTCTACCCTCTACTCTCTACACTCTACACCCTACACTCTACACCCTACACTCTACACTCTACACTCTACACTCTACACTCTACACTCAACACTCTACACCCTACACTCTACACTCTACACCCTACCCTCTACACTCTACACCCTACACGCCCAATCCAGGGGCCATCTTCATGTGGTAAGATCCTTGGTTTATGTGGGGTCCCAGGAGAGATTTCTACAGTGATTTTTGGTGTTAGACACATATGGTTCCCTGGGACACACTTTATCTCCACCTTTGTTTGCGGTAGGATGTGTCTCCCTTTATTGCATTCATTACCTTCCCACATGCACACAGCCTCAGTGGCTATACTTGCAGGACGTGGGGTGTGTAGGTTGTTTTGCCATTAGGAGGTATTTTTCTCCGCTCCAGGGGGTCGCATAGGAGATTTAGGATCTTATTTGTGTCATATTTTGAGTATGGTTACATTTGGTCCACACTTTATATATATCTACATGTATGTCCCTCTGGTATGTTTCATTGGTGTTTTTTAATTGTGTGTTAATTTTTTTTACTAGTTTTCTAATAAATATGTATCTTTTTCTAAAAACTCCCGTTGTCCTCCTATATGTGTATCTCTACACTCTACTCTCTACCTTCTACACCCTACACTCTACACTCTACACCCTACTCTCTACACTCTAAACCCTACACTCTATACCCTACACTCTACACTCTATACCCTACACTCTACACTCTACACCCTACACTCTACACCCTACACCCTACACCCTACACTCTACACCCTACACCCTACACCCTACACTCTACACCCTACACTCTACACTCTACCTTCTACATCCTACACTCTACACCCTACACCCTACACTCTACACCCTACACTCTATACTCTACACTCTGCACCCTACACTCTGCACCCTACACTCTACACCCTACACTCTACACCCTACACTCTACACCCTACACTCTACACCCTACTCTCTACACTCTACACCCTACACTCTATACCCTACACTCTACACTCTATACCCTACACTCTACACTCTATACCCGACACTCTACACCCTACACTCTACACCCTACACTCTACACCCTACACTCTACACCCTACACTCTACACCCTACACTCTACACTCTACACTCTACACCCTACACTCTACACCCTACACCCTACACTCTATACTCTACACTCTGCACCCTACGCTCTACACTCTACACCCTACACTCTATACACTCTACACCCTACACTCTACCTTCTACACCCTACACTCTACACTCTACCTTCTACACCCTACACTCTACACTCTACCCTCTACTCTCTACACTCTACACCCTACACTCTACACCCTACACTCTACACCCTACACTCTACACTCTACAGCCTACACTCTACACCCTACACTCTACACTCTACACCCTACACTCTACACTCTACACCCTACACTCTACACTCTACCTTCTACACCCTACACCCTACACTCTACACCCTACACTCTATACTCTACACTCTGCACCCTACACTCTGCACCCTACACTCTACTCCCTACACTCTACACCCTACACTCTACACCCTACACTCTACACCCTACACTCTACACCCTACACTCTACACTCTACACTCTACACCCTACACCCTACACTCTATACTCTACACTCTGCACCCTACGCTCTACACTCTATACACTCTGCACTATACACCCTACACTCTACCTTCTACACCCTACACTCTACACTCTACCTTCTACACCCTACACTTTACACTCTACCCTCTACTCTCTACACTCTACACCCTACACTCTACACCCTACACTCTACACCCTACACTCTACACTCTACAGCCTACACTCTACACCCTACACTCTACACTCTACACTCTACACTCTACCTTCTACACTCTACACCCTACACTCTACACCATACACTCTACACCCTACACTCTACACTCTACAAACTACACTCTACACCCTACACTCTACACCCTACACCCTACACTCTACACCCTACACTCTACATTCTACACTCTACACCCTACACTCTACACACTACACTCTACATTCTACACTCTACACCCTACACTTCACACCCTACACTCTACTTTCTACACTCTATACTCTACAACCTACACCCTACACTCTACACCCTACACTCTACACTCTACACCCTACACTCTACACTCTACCTTCTACACCCTACACTCTACACTCTACACACTACACTCTACATTCTACACTCTACACCCTACACTCTACACTCTGCACCCTACACTCTACACTCTATACTCTACACCCTACCCTCTACACTCTACACCCTACACTCTACACTCTCAACCTACACTCTATACTCTACCTTCTACACCCTACACTCTGCACTCTACACTCTACCTTCTACACTCTACATTCTACACTCTACACCTACACTCTACACTCTACACCCTACATTCCACACTCTACACCCTACACTCTACATTCCACACTCTACACCCTACACTCTACACCCTACATTCTACACCCTACACTGTACACCCTACACTCTACAAGATACACTCTACACTCTACTCTCTACCTTCTACACTCTACACACTGCACTCTACATTCTACATTCTACACTCTATACTCTACACTCTACACCCTACACTCTACACTCTACACTCTACACTCTACACCCTACACTCTACCTTCTACACTCTACACCCTACATTCTACACCCTACACTCTACACCCTGCACTCTACACTCTATACTCTACACCCAACACTCTACACCCTACACTCTACACCCTACACTCTATTCCCTACACTCTACACTCTACCTTCTACAACCTACACTCTACCTTCTACACTCTACACCCTACACTCTACACCCTATACTCTACACCCTACACTCTACACCCTACACTCTACACCCTATACTCTACACCCTACACTCTACACCCTACACTCTACACTCTACACTCTACCTCCTACACCCTACACTCTACACTTTATCTTCTACACTCTACGCCCTACACCCTACACTCTACACCCTGCACCCTACATTCTACACTCTACACCCTACACCCTAAACCCTACACTCTACACTCTACACCCTACACTCTTCACTCTACACCCTACACTCTACACTCTACACCCTACACTCTACACCCTACACTCTACACTCTACACTCAACACCCTACACTCTACACTCTACCTGCTACACTCTACACCCTACCCCCTACACTCTACACTCTACCTTCTACACCCTACACTCTACACCCTACTCTCTACACTCTACACCCTACACTCTATACCCTACACTCTACACTCTACACCCTACACTCTACACCCTACAGTCTACACCCTACACTCTACACCCTACACTCTACTCTCTACCTTCTACACTCTACACACTACACTCTACATTCTACACTCTACACTCTATACTCTACACTCTACACCCTACACTCTACACCCTACACTCTACACCCTACACTCTACACTCTATACTCTACCTTCTGCACTCTACACCCTACAGTCTACACTCTACACTCTACACCCTGCACTCTACACCCTACACTCTACACCCTACACACTACATTCTACACACTACACTCTATACTCTACACCCTACACTCTACACCCTACACTCTACACTCTGCACCCTACACTCTACACCCTACACTCTACACCCTACACTCTACACCCTACACTCTACACTCTACACTCTACAGCCTACACTCTACACCTCACACTCTACTATCTACACCCTACACTCTACACCCTACACTCTACACCCTACACCCTACACTCTGCACCCTACACTCTACACTCTACCTTCTACACCATACACTCTACACTCTACCTTCTACACCCTACACCCTACACTCTACCTTCTACACCCTACAATCTACACTCTACCTTCTACACTCTACACTCTGCACCCTACACTCTACACCCTACACTCTACACTCTACACCCTACACTCTACAAACTACACTCTACACCATACACTCTACCTTCTACACCCTACACTCTACACACTACCTTCTACACTCTACACCCTACACTGTACACCCTACACTCTACACTCTGCACCCTACACGCTACACCCTACACTCTGCACCCTACACTCTACACTCTACCTTCTACACCATACACTCTACCTTCTACACCCTACACTCTACCTTCTACACTCTACACTCTACACCCTACACTCTACACCCTACACTCTACACCCTACACTCTACACCCTACACTCTACACTCTACACTCTACCTTCTACACTCTACACCCTACACCCTACACTCTACCTTCTACACCCTACACTCCACACTCTACCTTCTACACTCTACACTCTACACCCTACACTCTACTCTCTACCTTCTACACACTACACTCTACACACTACACTCTACATTCTACACTCTACACCCTACACTCTGCACTCTACACCCTAAACTCTACACCCTACACTCTGCACCCTACACTCTACACCCTACACTCTACACTCTACACCCTACACCCTACACTCTACACTCTACACCCTACACTCTACACCCTACACTCTACACTCTACCTTCTACACTCTATACCCTACACTCTACACTCTACACTCTACCTTCTACACCCTACACTCTACACTCTACACTCTACCTTCTACACTCTACACCCTACACTCTACACCCTATACTCTACACCCTACACTCTACACCCTACACTCTACACTCTACCTTCTACACTCTACACCCTACACTCTACACCATACACTCTACACCCTACACTCTACACTCTACACCCTACACTCTACACCCTACACTCTACACCCTACACCCTACACTCTACACCCTACACTCTACATTCTACACTCTACACTCTACACCCTACACTCTACACACTACACTCTACATTCTACACTCTACACCCTACACTTCACACCCTACACTCTACTTTCTACACTCTATACTCTACAACCTACACCCTACACTCTACACCCTACACTCTACACTCTAAACCTACACTCTACACCCTACACTCTACACTCTATACTCTACCTTCTACACTCTGCACCCTACACTCTGCACTCTACCTTCTACACTCTACATTCTACATTCTACACTCTACACCTACACTCTACACCCTACATTCCACACGCTACACCCTACACACTACACCCTACACTCTACATTCCACACTCTACACCCTACACTCTGTACCCTACACACTACACTCTATACCCTACACACTACATTCCACACTCTACACCCTACACTGTACACCCTACACTCTACACCATACACTCTACACTCTATTCTCTACCTTCTACACTCAACATTCTACACTCTACATTCTACATTCTACACTCTATACTCTACACTCTACACTCTACACCCTACACCCTACACCCTACACTCTACACCCTACACTCTACCTTCTAAACTCTACACCCTACACTCTACACCCTACACTCTACACTCTATACCCTACACTCTACACTCTACCTTCTACACCCTACACTCTACACTCTACCTCCTACACTCTACACCCTACACTCTACACCCTACACTCTACTCTCTACCTTCTACACTCTACACACTACACTCTACATTCTACACTCTACACCCTACACTCTACACCCTACACTCTACACCCTACACTCTACACCCTACACTCTACACTCTACACCCTACACTCTACACCCTACACCCTACCTTCTACCTTCTACACTCTACACTCTTCACTCAACACTCTACACCCTACACTCTACTCTCTACCTTCTACACTCTACACACTACACTCTACACCCTACACTCTACACTCTGCACCCTACACCCTACACTCTACACTCTACACCCTACACTCTACACCCTACACTCTACACCCTACACTCTACACTCAACACTCTACACCCTACACTCTACACTCTACACCCTACACTCTACACCCTACACTCTACACCCTACACTCTACACTCAACACTCTACACCCTACACTCTACACTCTACCTTCTACACCCTACTCTCTACCTTCTACACCCTACACTCTACACTCTACACCCTACACTCTACACCCTACACTCTACACTCTACACCCTATACTCTACACCCTACACTCTACACTCTACACTTTACAGTCTACCTGCTACACTCTACACTCTACACTCTACACCCTACACTCTACACTCTACACCCTACACTCTACACCCTACACCCTACCTTCTACACCCTACACTCTACACTCTACACCCTACACTCTACACCCTACACTCTACACTCTACACCCTACACTCTACACCCTACACCCTACACTCTACACTTTACAGTCTACCTGCTACACTCTACACTCTACACCCTACACTCTACACCCTACACTCTACACTCTACACCGTACACGCTACACTCTACCTTCTACACCCTACACTCTACACTCTACACCCTACCTCCTACACTCTACACTCTACCTTCTACACTCTACACCCTACTCTCTACACTCTACACCCTACACTCTATACCCTACACTCTACACTCTACACCCTACACCCTACACCCTACACCCTACACTCTACACTCTACACCCTACACTCTACACCCTACACTCTACACCCTACACTCTACACTCAACACTCTACACCCTACACTCTACACTCTACCTTCTACACCCTACTCTCTACCTTCTACACCCTACACTCCACACTCTACACCCTACACTCTACACCCTACACTCTACACTCTACACCCTATACTCTACACCCTACACTCTACACTCTACACCCTACACTCTACACTCTACACCCTATACTCTACACCCTACACTCTACACTCTACCTTCTACACTCTACACCCTACACTCTACCTTCTACACCCTACCCCCTACACTCTACACCCTACACTCTAAACTCTGCACCCTACACTCTGCACCCTACACTCTGCACCCTACACTCTGCACCCTACACTCTACACCCTACACCCTACACCCTACACTCTACACTCTACACACTACACTCTACACCCTACACTCTACACTTTACAGTCTACCTGCTACACTCTACACTCTACACCCTACACTCTACACCCTACACTCTACACTCTACACCGTACACGCTACACTCTACCTTCTACACCCTACACTCTACACTCTACACCCTACCCCCTACACTCTACACTCTACCTTCTACACCCTACACTCTACACCCTACTCTCTACACTCTACACCCTACACTCTATACCCTACACTCTACACTCTACACCCTACACCCTACACTCTACACTCTACACCCTACACTCTATACTCTACCTTCTACACTCTACACACTACACTCTACATTCTACACTCTACACTCTATACTCTACACTCTACACCCTACACTCTACTCTCTACCTTCTACACTCTACACACTACACTCTACATTCTACACTCTACACTCTATACTCTACACCCTACACTCTACACTCTACACCCTACACTCTACACTCTACACCCTACACTCTATACTCTACCTTCTGCACTCTACACCCTACAGTCTACACTCTACACTCTACACCCTACACTCTACACCCTACACTCTACACCCTACACTCTACACCCTACAATCTACACTCTACACACTACACTCTACACACTACACTCTACACACTACACTCTATTCTCTACACTCTACACCCTACACTCTACACCCTACACTCTACACCCTACACTCTACACCCTACACTCTACACTCTAGCTTCTACACCCTACACTCTACACTCTACACCCTACACTCTACACTCTGCACCCTACAGTCTACACCCTACACTCTACACCCTACACTCTACACCCTACACCCTACACTCTACACCCTACACTCTACACCCTACACTCTACACCCTACACTCTACACTCTACCTTCTACAATCTACACTCTACACCCTACACTCTACACCCTACACTCTACACTCTACCTTCTACACCCTACACTCTACACTCTACACCCTACACTCTACACTCTGCACCCTACAGTCTACACCCTACACTCTACACCCTACACTCTACACCCTACACCCTACACTCTACACCCTACACCCTACACTCTACACCCTACACTCTACACCCTACACTCTACACTCTACCTTCTACAATCTACACTCTACACCCTACACTCTACACCCTACACTCTACACCCTACACTCTACACCCTACACTCTACACTCTACCTTCTACAATCTACACTCTACACCCTACACTCTACACCCTACACTCTACACCCTACACTCTACACCTCACACTCTACTATCTACACCCTACACTCTACACCCTACACTCTACACCCTACACCCTACACTCTGCACCCTACACTCTACACTCTACCTTCTACACCATACACTCTACACTCTACCTTCTACACCCTACACCCTACACTCTACCTTCTACACCCTACACTCTACACTCTACCTTCTACACTCTACACTCTGCACCCTACACTCTACACCCTACACTCTACACTCTACACCCTACACTCTACAAACTACACTCTACACCATACACTCTACCTTCTACACCCTACACTCTACACTCTACCTTCTACACTCTACACTCTACACCCTACACTCTACACTCTGCACCCTACACGCTACACCCTACACTCTGCACCCTACACTCTACACTCTACCTTCTACACCATACACTCTACCTTCTACACCCTACACTCTACACTCTACCTTCTACACTCTACACCCTACACTCTACACCCTACACTCTACACCCTACACTCTACACTCTACACTCTACCTTCTACACTCTACACCCTACACTCTACACCCTACACTCTACCTTCTACACCCTACACTCCACACTCTACCTTCTACACTCTACACTCTACACCCTACACTCTACTCTCTACCTTCTACACACTACACTCTACACACTACACTCTACATTCTACACTCTATACTCTACACTCTACACTCTACACCCTACACTCTGCACTCTACACCCTAAACTCTACACCCTACACTCTGCACCCTACACTCTACACCCTACACTCTACACTCTACACCCTACACTCTACACTCTACACTCTACACCCTACACTCTACACCCTACACTCTACACTCTACCTTCTACACTCTATACCCTACATTCTACACCCTACCTTCTACACCCTACACTCTACACTCTACCTCCTACACTCTACACTCTACACCCTACACTCTACACCCTACACTCTACTCTCTACCTTCTACACTCTACACACTACACTCTACATTCTACACTCTACACCCTACACTCTACACCCTACACTCTACACCCTACACTCTACACCCTACACCCTACCTTCTACACCCTACACTCTACACTCTTCCTTCTACACTCTACACTCTTCACTCAACACTCTACACCCTACACTCTACTCTCTACCTTCTACACTCTACACACTACACTCTACATTCTACACTCTACACCCTACACTCTACACCCTACACTCTACACCCTACACTCTACACCCTACACTCTACACTCTACACCCTACACCCTACACTCTACACTCTACACCCTACACTCTACACCCTACACTCTACACTCTACACTCAACACTCTACACCCTACACTCTACACTCTACCTTCTACACCCTACACTCTACCTTCTACACCCTACACTCTACACCCTACACTCTACACCCTACACTCTACACCCTACACTCTACACTCTACACCCTATACTCTACACCCTACACTCTACACCCTACACTCTACACCCTATACTCTACACCCTACACTCTACACTCTACCTTCTACACTCTACACCCTACACTCTACCTTCTACACCCTACACTCTACACCCTACACTCTACACCCTACACTCTAAACTCTGCACCCTACACTCTGCACCCTACACTCTGCACCCTACACTCTACACTCTACACCCTACACCCTACACTCTACACTCTACACCCTACACTCTACACCCTACACTCTACACCCTACACTCTACACTCTACAGTCTACCTGCTACACTCTACACTCTACACCCTACACTCTACACCCTACACTCTACACCGTACACGCTACACTCTACCTTCTACACCCTACACTCTACACTCTACACCCTACCCCCTACACTCTACACTCTACCTTCTACACCCTACACTCTACACTCTACACCCTACTCTCTACACTCTACACCCTACACTCTATACCCTACACTCTACACTCTACACCCTACACTCTACACCCTACACTCTATACTCTACACTCTACTCTCTACCTTCTACACTCTACACACTACACTCTACATTCTACACTCTATACTCTACACTCTACACCCTACACTCTACACTCTACACCCTACACTCTACACTCTACACCCTACACTCTACACTCTATACTCTACCTTCTGCACTCTACACCCTACAGTCTACACTCTACACTCTACACCCTACACTCTACACCCTACACTCTACACCCTACAATCTACACTCTACACACTACACTCTACACACTACACTCTACACACTACACTCTATTCTCTACACTCTACACCCTACACTCTACACCCTACACTCTACACCCTACACTCTACACCGTACACTCTACACTCTACCTTCTACACCCTACACTCTACACTCTACACCCTACACTCTACACTCTGCACCCAACAGTCTACACCCTACACTCTACACCCTACACTCTACACCCTACACCCTACACTCTACACCCTACACCCTACACTCTACACCCTACACTCTACACTCTACCTTCTACAATCTACACTCTACACCCTACACTCTACACCCTACACTCTACACCCTACACCCTACACTCTACACCCTACACTCTACACTCTACACTCTACCTTCTACAATCTACACTCTACACTCTACACCCTACACTCTACACCCTACACCCTGCACCCTACACTCTACACTCTACCTTCTACACCATACACTCTACACTCTACCTTCTACACCCTACACCCTACACTCTACCTTCTACACCCTACACTCTACACTCTACCTTCTACACTCTACACTCTACACCCTACACTCTACACCCTACACTCTACACTCTGCACCCTACACTCTACACCCTACACTCTACACTCTACACCCTACACTCTACAAACTACACTCTACACCATACACTCTACCTTCTACACCCTACACTCTACACTCTACACCCTACACTCTACACCCTACACTCTGCACCCTACACGCTACACCCTACACCCTACACTCTGCACTCTACACTCTACCTTCTACACCATACACTCTACCTTCTACACCCTACACTCTACACTCTACCTTCTACACTCTACACCCTACACTCTACACCCTACACTCTACACCCTACACTCTACACCCTACACTCTACACTCTACACTCTACCTTCTACACTCTACACCCTACACCCTACACTCTACCTTCTACACCCTACACTCCACACTCTACCTTCTACACTCTACACTCTACACCCTACACTCTACTCTCTACCTCCTACACACTACACTCTACACACTACACTCTACATTCTACACTCTATACTCTACACTCTACACCCTACACTCTGCACCCTACACCCTAAACTCTACACCCTACACTCTGCACCCTACACTCTACACCCTACACTCTACACTCTACACCCTACACCCTACACTCTACACTCTACACCCTACACTCTACACCCTACACTCTACACTCTACCTTCTACACTCTATACCCTACACTCTACACCCTACACTCTACACTCTACCTTCTACACCCTACACTCTACACTCTACCTTCTACACTCTACACCCTACACTTTACACCCTATACTCTACACCCTACACTCTACACCCTACACTCTACTTTCTACACTCTACACTCTACACCCTACACTCTACACCATACACTCTACACCCTACACTCTACACTCTACAAACTACACTCTACACCCTACACCCTACACTCTACACCCTACACTCTACATTCTACACTCTACACTCTACACCCTACACTCTACACACTACACTCTACATTCTACACTCTACACCCTACACTTCACACCCTACACTCTACTTTCTACACTCTATACTCTACAACCTACACCCTACACTCTACACCCTACACTCTACACTCTCAACCTACACCCTACACTCTACACTCTATACTCTACCTTCTACACTCTACACCCTACACTCTGCACTCTACCTTCTACACTCTACATTCTACATTCTACACTCTACACCTACACTCTACACCCTACATTCCACACGCTACACCCTACACTCTACACCCTACACTCTACATTCCACACTCTACACCCTACACTCTAAACCCTACACACTACACTCTATACCCTACACACTACATTCCACACTCTACACCCTACACTGTACACCCTACACTCTACACCATACACTCTACACTCTATTCTCTACCTTCTACACTCTACATACTACACTCCACATTCTACATTCTACACTCTATACTCTACACTCTACACCCTACACTCTACACCCTACACCCTACACTCTACACCCTACACTCTACCTTCTACACTCTACACCCTACACTCTACACCCTACACTCTACACTCTATACCCTACACTCTACACTCTACCTTCTACACCCTACACTCTACACTCTACCTCCTACACTCTACACCCTACACTCTACACCCTACACTCTACTCTCTACCTTCTACACTCTACACACTACACTCTACATTCTACACTCTACACCCTACACTCTACACCCTACACTCTACACCCTAAACTCTACACTCTACACCCTACACCCTACACTCTACACACTACACCCTACCTTCTACACCCTACACTCTACACTCTACACTCTACACTCTACACTCTTCACTCCACACTCTACACCCTACACTCTACTCTCTACCTTCTACACTCTACACACTACACTCTACATTCTACACTCTACACCCTACACTCTACACCCTACACTCTACACTCTACACCCTACACCCTACACTCTACACTCTACACCCTACACTCTACACCCTACACTCTACACCCTACACTCTACACTCAACACTCTACACTCTACACTCTACACTCTGCCTTCTACACCCTACACTCTACCTTCTACACCCTACACTCTACACTCTACCTTCTACACTCTACACCCTACACTCTACACTCTACACCCTATACTCTACACCCTACACTCTACACTCTACCTTCTACACTCTACACCCTACACTCTACCTTCTACACCCTACACTCTACACCCTACACTCTACACCCTACACTCTAAACTCTGCACCCTACACTCTGCACCCTACACTCTGCACCCTACACTCTGCACCCTACACTCTACACCCTACACTCTACACCCTACACTCTACACTCTACACCCTACACTCTACACCCTACACTCTACACTCTACAGTCTACCTGCTACACTCTACACCCTACACTCTACACCCTACACTCTACACTCTATACTCTACACTCTACACCCTACACTCTACACTCTACACTCTACACCCTACACTCTACACTCTACACCCTACACTCTACACCCTACACTCTACACTCTACACCGTACACGCTACACTCTACCTTCTACACCCTACACTCTACACTCTACACCCTACCCCCTACACTCTACACTCTACCTTCTACACCCTACACTCTACACCCTACTCTCTACACTCTACACCCTACACTCTATACCCTACACTCTACACTCTACACCCTACACCCTACACCCTACACTCTACACTCTACACCCTACACTCTATACCCTACACTCTACACTCTACTCTCTACCTTCTACACTCTACACACTACACTCTACATTCTACACTCTACACTCTATACTCTACACTCTACACCCTACACTCTACACTCTACACCCTACACTCTACACCCTACACTCTACACTCTATACTCTACCTTCTGCATTCTACACCCTACAGTCTACACTCTACACTCTACACCCTACACTCTACACCCTACACTCTACACCCTACACTCTACACCCTACAATCTACACTCTACACACTACACTCTATTCTCTACACTCTACACCCTACACTCTACACCCTACACTCTACACCCTACACTCTACACTCTACCATCTACACCCTACACTCTACACTCTACCTTCTACACCCTACACCCTACACTCTGCACCCTACACTCTACACCCTACACTCTACACCCTACACTCTACACCCTACACTCTACACCCTACACCCCACACTCTACACCCTACACTCTACACTCTACACTCTACCTTCTACAATCTACACTCTACACCCTACACTCTACACCCTACACTCTACACCCTACACTCTACACCCTACACCCTACACTCTACACCCTACACTCTACACCCTACACTCTACACCCTACACTCTACACTCTACCTTCTACAATCTACACTCTACACCCTACACTCTACACCCTACACTCTACACCCTACACTCTACACCCTACACTCTGCACCCTACACTCTACACTCTACACTCAACACTATACACCCTACACTCTACACTCTACCTTCTACACCCTACACCCTACACTCTACACTCTACACCCTATACTCTACACCCTACACTCTACATTCTACACCCTACACTCTACCTTCTACACTCTACACCCTACACTCTACACCCTACACTCTACACCCTACACTCTACACCCTACACTCTACACCCTACATTCTACACCCTACACTCTACACCCTACACTCTACACCCTACACTCTACACCCTACACTCTACACTCTACACCCTACACTCTACCTTCTACACTCTACACTCTACACTCTACACCCTACACTCTACACTCTACACCCTACACTCTACACTCTACACCCTACACTCTACCTTCTACACTCTATACCCTACACTCTACACCCTACAATCTACACTCTACCTTCTACACCCTACACTCTACACTCTACACCCTACACTCTACACTCTACACTCTACACCCTACACTCTACACTCTACACTCTACACCCTACACTCTACACTCTACACCCTACACTCTACACTCTACACTCTACACCCTACACTCTACACTCTACCTTCTACACCCTACACCCTACACCCTACACTCTACACTCTACACCCTACACTCTACACCCTACACCCTACACTCTACACCCTACACTCTACACCCTACACCCTACACTCTACACCCTACACTCTACACTCTACACTCTTCCTTCTACACCCTACACTCTACACCCTACACTCTACACTCTACACTCTACACCCTACACTCTACACCCTACACTCTACACCCTACACTCTACACCCTACACTTTACACCTTACACTCTACACCCTACACCCTACACTCTACACTCTACACCCTACACTCTACACCCTATACTCTACACTCTACCTTCTACACTCTAAACTCTACACCCTACACTCTACACTCTACCTTCTACACTCTACACTCTACCTTCTACACTCTACACTCTGCACCCTACACTCTATACCCTACACTCTACACTCTATACCCCACACTCTACACCCTACACTCTACACCCTACACTCTACACCCTACACCCTACACTCTACACTCTACACCCTACACTCTACACCCTATACTCTACACCCTACACTCTACATTCTACACTCTACAGCCTACACTCTACACCCTATACTCTACACCCTACACTCTACACTCTACCTTCTACACTCTAAACTCTACACTCTACACTCTACCTTCTACTCTCTACACTCTACACTCTGCACTCTACACTCTACACCGTACACTCTACACCCTACACTCTACACCCTACACTCTACACTCTACACTCTACACCCTACACTCTACACTCTACACCCTACACTCTACACTCTACACCCTACACTCTACACCCTACACTCTACACTCTACACCCTACCCTCTACACTCTACACCCTACACTCTACACCCTACACTCTACACCCTACACTCTACACCCTACCCTCTACACTCTACACCCTACACGCCCAATCCAGGGGCCATCTTCATGTGGTAAGATCCTTGGTTTATGTGGGGTCCCAGGAGAGATTTCTACAGTGATTTTTGGTGTTAGACACATATGGTTCCCTGGGACACACTTTATCTCCACCCTTGTTTGCGGTAGGATGTGTCTCCCTTTATTGCATTCATTACCATCCCACATGCACACAGCCTCAGTGGCTATACTTGCAGGACGTGGGGTGTGTAGGTTGTTTTGCCATTAGGAGGTATTTTTCTCCGCTCCAGGGGGTCGCATAGCAGATTTAGGATCTTATTTCTGTCATATTTTGAGTATGGTTACATTTGGTCCACACTTTATATATATATATATCTACATGTATGTCCCTCTGGTATGTTTCATTGGTGTTTTTTAATTGTGTGTTAATTTTTTTTACTAGTTTTCTAATAAATATGTATCTTTTTCTAAAAACTCCCGTTGTCCTCCTATATGTGTATCTCTACACTCTACTCTCTACCTTCTACACCCTACACTCTACACTCTACACCCTACTCTCTACACTCTACACCCTACACTCTATACCCTACACTCTACACTCTATACCCTACACTCTACACTCTACACCCTACACTCTACACCCTACACTCTACACTCTACACTCTACACCCTACACTCTACACCCTACACTCTACACTCTACCTTCTGCATCCTACACTCTACACTCTACACCCTACACTCTATACTCTACACTCTGCACCGTACACTCTACACCCTACACTCTACACTCTACACCCTACACTCTACACTCTACACCCTACAATCTACACCCTACACTCTACACCCTACTCTCTACACTCTACACCCTACACTCTATACCCTACACTCTATACCCTATACTCTACACTCTACACCCTACACTCTACACCCTACACTCTACACCCTACACTCTACACCCTACACCCTACACTCTACACCCTACACTCTACACCCTACACTCTACACCCTACACTCTACCCCATACAATCTACACTCTACACCCTACACTAAACACCCTACACTCTACACCCTACACTCTACACTCTATACCCTACACTCTATGCTCTACACTCTACACCCTACACTCTACCTTCTACACTCTACACCCTACACCCTACACTCTACCTTCTACACCCTACACTCCACACTCTACCTTCTACACTCTACACTCTACACCCTACACTCTACTCTCTACCTTCTACACACCACACTCTACACACTACACTCTACATTCTACACTCTACACTCTACACCCTACACTCTGCACTCTACACCCTAAACTCTACACCCTACACTCTGCACCCTACACTCTACACCCTACACTCTACACCCTACACCCTACACTCTACACTCTACACTCTACACCCTACACTCTACACCCTACACTCTACACTCTACCTTCTACACTCTATACCCTACACTCTACACCCTACACTCTACACTCTACCTTCTACACCCTACACTCTACACTCTACCTTCTACACTCTACACCCTACACTCTACACCCTATACTCTACACCCTACACTCTACACCCTACACTCTACCTTCTACACTCTACACTCTACACCATACACTCTACACCCTACACTCTACACTCTACAAACTACACTCTACACCCTACACTCTACACCCTACACCCTACACTCTACACCCTACACTCTACATTCTACACTCTACACCCTACACTCTACATTCTACACTCTACACCCTACACTTCACACCCTACACTCTACCTTCTACACTCTACACGCTACACCCTACACTCTACACACTAAACTCTATACTCTACACTCTACACCCTACACCCTACACTCTACACCCTACACTCTACACCCTACACTCTACACTCTGCACTCTACACCCTACACTCTACACTCTATTCCCTACACTCTACACCCTACACCCTACACCCTACACTCTATACTCTACCTTCTACACTCTACACCCTACACTCTGCACTCTACCTTCTACACTCTACATTCTAAATTCTACACTCTACACCTACACTCTACACCCTACATTCCACACGCTACACCCTACACTCTACACCCTACACTCTACATTCCACACTCTACACCCTACACTCTATACCCTACACACTACACTCTATACCCTACACACTACATTCCACACTCTACACCCTACACTCTACACCCTACACTGTACACCCTACACTCTACACCATACACTCTACACTCTATTCTCTACCTTCTACACTCTACATACTACACTCTACATTCTACATTCTACACCCTACACTCTACACCCTACACCCTACACTCTACACCCTACACTCTACCTTCTACACTCTACACCCTACACTCTACACTCTACACCCTACACTCTACACTCTATACCCTACACTCTACACTCTACCTTCTACACCCTACACTCTACACTCTACCTCCTACACTCTACACCCTACACTCTACACCCTACACTCTACTCTCTACCTTCTACACTCTACACACTACACTCTACATTCTACACTTTACACCCTACACTCTACACCCTACACTCTACACCCTACACTCTACACTCTACACCCTACACTCTACACCCTACACCCTACCTTCTACACCCTACACTCTACACTCTACCTTCTACACTCTACACTCTTCACTCAACACTCTACACCCTACACTCTACTCTCTACCTTCTACACTCTACACACTACACTCTACATTCTACACTCTACACCCTACACTCTACACCCTACACTCTACACCCTACACTCTACACTCTACACCCTACACTCTACACCCTACACTCTACACCCTACACTCTACACTCAACACTCTACACCCTACACTCTACACTCTACCTTCTACACCCTACACTCTACCTTCTACACCCTACACTCTACACTCTACCTTCTACACTCTACACCCTACACCCTACACTCTACACCCTACACTCTACACTCTACACCCTATACTCTACACCCTACACTCTACACTCTACCTTCTACACTCTACACCCTACACTCTACCTTCTACACCCTACACTCTACACCCTACACTCTACACCCTACACTCTAAACTCTGCACCCTACACTCTGCACCCTACACTCTGCACCCTACACTCTGCACCCTACACTCTGCACCCTACACTCTACACCCTACACCCTACACCCTACACCCTACACTCTACACCCTACACTCTACACCCTACACTCTACACTCTACAGTCTACCTGCTACACTCTACACTCTACACCCTACACTCTACACTCTACACTCTACACCGTACACGCTACACTCTACCTTCTACACCCTACACTCTACACTCTACACCCTACCCCCTGCACTCTACACTCTACCTTCTACACCCTACACTCTACACTCTACACCCTACTCTCTACACTCTACACCCTACACTCTATACCCTACACTCTACACTCTACACCCTACACCCTACACTCTACACCCTACACTCTATACCCTACACTCTACACTCTACTCTCTACCTTCTACACTCTACACACTACACTCTACATTCTACACTCTACACTCTATACTCTACACTCTACACCATACACTCTACACTCTACACCCTACACTCTACACTCTAAACTCTACCTTCTGCACTCTACACCCTACAGTCTACACTCTACACTCTAGACCCTACACTCTACACCCTACACTCTACACCCTACAATCTACACTCTACACACTACACTCTACACACTACACTCTACACACTACACTCTATTCTCTACACTCTACACCCTACACTCTACACCCTACACTCTACACCCTACACTCTACACTCTACCTTCTACACCCTACACTCTACACTCTACCTTCTACACCCTACACCCTACACTCTACACCCTACACTCTACACCCTACACTCTACACCCTACACCCTACACTCTACACCCTACATTCTACACCCTACACTCTACACTCTACCTTCTACAATCTACACTCTACACCCTACACTCTACACCCTACACTCTACACCCTACACTCTACACCCTACACCCTACACTCTACACCCTACACCCTACACCCTACACTCTACACCCTACACTCTACACTCTACCTTCTACAATCTACACTCTACACCCTACACTCTACACCCTACACTCTACACTCTACACCCTACACTCTACACCCTACACTCTACACCTCACACTCTACTATCTACACCCTACACTCTACACCCTACATTCTACACCCTACACCCTACACTCTGCACCCTACACTCTACACTGTACCTTCTACACCATACACTCTACACTCTACCTTCTACACCCTACACCCTACACTCTACCTTCTACACCCTACACTCTACACTCTACCTTCTACACTCTACACCCTACACTCTACACCCTACACTCTACACTCTGCACCCTACACTCTACACCCTACACTCTACACTCTACACCCTACACTCTACAAACTACACTCTACACCATACACTCTACCTTCTACACCATACACTCTACACTCTACCTTCTACACTCTACACTCTACACCCTACACTCTACACCCTACACTCTACACTCTGCACCCTACACGCTACACCCTACACCCTACACTCTGCACCCTACACTCTACACTCTACCTTCTACACCATACACTCTACCTTCTACACCCTACACTCTACACTCTACCTTCTACACTCTACACCCTACACTCTACACCCTACACTCTACACCCTACACTCTACACTCTACAATCTACCTTCTACACTCTACACCCTACACTCTACACCCTACACTCTACCTTCTACACCCTACACTCCACACTCTACCTTCTACACTCTACACTCTACACGCTACACTCTACTCTCTACCTTCTACACACTACACTCTACACACTACACTCTACATTCTACACTCTACACTCTACACTCTACACCCTACACTCTGCACTCTACACCCTAAACTCTACACCCTACACTCTGCACCCTACACTCTACACCCTACACTCTACACTCTACACCCTACACCCTACACTCTACACTCTACACACTACACTCTACACCCTACACTCTACACTCTACCTTCTACACTCTATACCCTACACTCTACACCCTACACTCTACACTCTACCTTCTACACCCTACACTCTACACTCTACACTCTACCTTCTACACTCTACACCCTACACTCTACACCCTATACTCTACACCCTACACTCTACACCCTACACTCTACACTCTACCTTCTACACTCTACACTCTACACTCTACACCATACACTCTACACCCTACACTCTACACTCTACAAACTACACTCTACACCCTACACTCTACACCCTACACTCTACACCCTACACTCTACATTCTACACTCTACACTCTACACCCTACACTCTACACACTACACTCTACATTCTACACTCTACACCCTACACTTCACACCCTACACTCTACTTTCTACACTCTATACTCTACAACCTACACCCTACACCCTACACTCTACACTCTCAACCTACACCCTACACTCTACACTCTATACTCTACCTTCTACACTCTACACCCTACACTCTGCACTCTACCTTCTACACTCTACATTCTACATTCTACACTCTACACCTACACTCTACACCCTACATTCCACACGCTACACCCTACACTCTACACCCTACACTCTACATTCCACACTCTACACCCTACACTCTATACCCTACACACTACAATCTATACCCTACACACTACATTCCACACTCTACACCCTACACTCTACACCCTACACTGTACACCCTACACTCTACACCATACACTCTACACTCTATTCTCTACCTTCTACACTCTACATACTACACTCTACATTCTACATTCTACACTCTATACTCTACACTCTACACCCTACACTCTACACCCTACACCCTACACTCTACACCCTACACTCTACCTTCTACACTCTACACCCTACACTCTACACCCTACACTCTACACTCTATACCCTACACTCTACACTCTACCTTCTACACCCTACACTCTACCTCCTACACTCTACACTCTACACCCTACACTCTACACCCTACACTCTACTCTCTACCTTCTACACTCTACACACTACACTCTACATTCTACACTCTACACCCTACACTCTACACCCTACACCCTACACTCTACACTCTACACCCTACACTCTACACCCTACACCCTACCTTCTACACCCTACACTCTACACTCTACCTTCTACACTCTACACTCTTCACTCAACACTCTACACCCTACAATCTACTCTCTACCTTCTACACTCTACACACTACACTCTACATTCTACACTCTACACCCTACACTCTACACCCTACACTCTACACCCTACACTCTACACTCTACACCCTACACCCTACACTCTACACTCTACACCCTACACTCTACACCCTACACTCTACACTCAACACTCTACACCCTACACTCTACACTCTACCTTCTACACCCTACACTCTACCTTCTACACCCTACACTCTACCTTCTACACTCTACACCCTACACTCTACCTTCTACACCCTACACTCTACACCCTACACTCTACACCCTACACTCTAAACTCTGCACCCTACACTCTGCACCCTACACTCTGCACCCTACACTCTACACCCTACACTCTACACTCTACACCCTACACTCTACACTCTACACCCTACACTCTACACCCTACACTCTACACCCTACACTGTACACCCTACACTCTACACTATACAGTCTACCTACTACACTTTACACTCTACACCCTACACTCTACACCCTACACCCTACACTCTACACTCTACACCGTACACGCTACACTCTACCTTCTACACCCTACACTCTACACTCTACACCCTACCCCCTACACTCTACACTCTACCTTCTACACCCTACACTCTACACTCTACACCCTACTCTCTACACTCTACACCCTACACTCTATACCCTACACTCTACACTCTACACCCTACACCCTACACCCTACACACTACACTCTACACTCTACACTCTACACCCTACACCCTACCTTCTACACCCTACACTCTACACTCTACCTTCTACACTCTACACCGTACATGCTACACTCTACCTTCTACACCCTACACTCTACACTCTACACCCTACCCCCTACACTCTACACTCTACACCCTACACTCTACACCCTACTCTCTACACTCTACACCCTACACTCTATACCCTACACTCTACACTCTACACCCTACACCCTACACTCTACACTCTACACCCTACACCCTACACTCTATACCCTACACTCTACACTCTACTCTCTACCTTCTGCATTCTACACCCTACAGTCTACACTCTACACTCTACACCCTACACTCTACACCCTACACTCTACACCCTACACTCTACACCCTACAATCTACACTCTACACACTACACTCTACACACTACACTCTACACACTACACTCTATTCTCTACACTCTACACCCTACACTCTACACCCTATACTCTACAACCTACACTCTACCTTCTACACTCTACACCCTACACTCTACCTTCTACACCCTACACTCTACACCCTACACTCTACACCCTACACTCTAAACTCTGCACCCTACACTCTGCACCCTACACTCTGCACCCTACACTCTGCACCCTACACTCTGCACCCTACACTCTACACCCTACACCCTACACCCTACACCCTACACTCTACACCCTACACTCTACACCCTACACTCTACACCCTACACTCTACACTCTACAGTCTACCTGCTACACTCTACACTCTACACCCTACACTCTACACCCTACACTCTACACTCTACACCGTACACGCTACACTCTACCTTCTACACCCTACACTCTACACTCTACACCCTACCCCCTGCACTCTACACTCTACCTACTACACCCTACACTCTACACTCTACACCCTACTCTCTACACTCTACACCCTACACTCTATACCCTACACTCTACACTCTACACCCTACACCCTACACTCTACACCCTACACTCTATACCCTACACTCTACACTCTACTCTCTACCTTCTACACTCTACACACTACACTCTACATTCTACACTCTACACTCTATACTCTACACTCTACACCCTACACTCTACACCCTACACTCTACACCCTACACTCTACACTCTATACCCTACACTCTACACTCTACCTTCTACACCCTACACTCTACCTCCTACACTCTACACTCTACACCCTACACTCTACACCCTACACTCTACTCTCTACCTTCTACACTCTACACACTACACTCTACATTCTACACTCTACACCCTACACTCTACACCCTACACCCTACACTCTACACTCTACACCCTACACTCTACACCCTACACCCTACCTTCTACACCCTACACTCTACACTCTACCTTCTACACTCTACACTCTATACTCTACACTCTACACCCTACACTCTACACTCTACACCCTACACTCTACACTCTACACCCTACACTCTACACTCTAAACTCTACCTTCTGCACTCTACACCCTACAGTCTACACTCTACACTCTAGACCCTACACTCTACACCCTACACTCTACACCCTACACTCTACACCCTACAATCTACACTCTACACACTACACTCTACACACTACACTCTACACACTACACTCTATTCTCTACACTCTACACCCTACACTCTACACCCTACACTCTACACCCTACACTCTACACTCTACCTTCTACACCCTACACTCTACACTCTACCTTCTACACCCTACACCCTACACTCTACACCCTACACTCTACACCCTACACTCTACACCCTACACTCTACACCCTACACTCTACACCCTACACTCTACACTCTACCTTCTACAATCTACACTCTACACCCTACACTCTACACCCTACACTCTACACCCTACACTCTACACCCTACACCCTACACTCTACACCCTACACTCTACACCCTACACTCTACACTCTACCTTCTACAATCTACACTCTACACCCTACACTCTACACCCTACACTCTACACTCTACACCCTACACTCTACACCCTACACTCTACACCTCACACTCTACTATCTACACCCTACACTCTACACCCTACATTCTACACCCTACACCCTACACTCTGCACCCTACACTCTACACTGTACCTTCTACACCATACACTCTACACTCTACCTTCTACACCCTACACTCTACCTTCTACACCCTACACTCTACACTCTACCTTCTACACTCTACACCCTACACTCTACACCCTACACTCTACACTCTGCACCCTACACTCTACACCCTACACTCTACACTCTACACCCTACACTCTACAAACTACACTCTACACCATACACTCTACCTTCTACACCCTACACTCTACACTCTACCTTCTACACTCTACACTCTACACCCTACACTCTACACCCTACACTCTACACTCTGCACCCTACACGCTACACCCTACACCCTACACTCTGCACCCTACACTCTACACTCTACCTTCTACACCATACACTCTACCTTCTACACCCTACACTCTACACTCTACCTTCTACACTCTACACCCTACACTCTACACCCTACACTCTACACCCTACACTCTACACTCTACACTCTACAATCTACCTTCTACACTCTACACCCTACACTCTACACCCTACACTCTACCTTCTACACCCTACACTCCACACTCTACCTTCTACACTCTACACTCTACACCCTACACTCTACTCTCTACCTTCTACACACTACACTCTACACACTACACTCTACATTCTACACTCTACACTCTACACCCTACACTCTGCACTCTACACCCTAAACTCTACACCCTACACTCTGCACCCTACACTCTACACCCTACACTCTACACTCTACACCCTACACTCTACACTCTACACCCTACACTCTACACTCTACCTTCTACACTCTATACCCTACACTCTACACCCTACACTCTACACTCTACCTTCTACACCCTACACTCTACACTCTACCTTCTACACTCTACACCCTACACTCTACACCCTATACTCTACACCCTACACTCTACACCCTACACTCTACACTCTACCTTCTACACTCTACACTCTACACTCTACACTCTACACCATACACTCTACACCCTACACCCTACACTCTACAAACTACACTCTACACCCTACACTCTACACCCTACACCCTACACTCTACACCCTACACTCTACATTCTACACTCTACACTCTACACCCTACACTCTACACACTACACTCTACATTCTACAGTCTACACCCTACACTTCACACCCTACACTCTACTTTCTACACTCTATACTCTACAACCTACACCCTACACTCTACACCCTACACTCTACACTCTCAACCTACACCCTACACTCTACACTCTATACTCTACCTTCTACACTCTACATTCTACATTCTACACTCTACACCTACACTCTACACCCTACATTCCACACGCTACACCCTACACTCTACACCCTACACTCTACATTCCACACTCTACACCCTACACTCTATACCCTACACACTACACTCTATACCCTACACACTACATTCCACACTCTACACCCTACACTCTACACCCTACACTGTACACCCTACACTCTACACCATACACTCTACACTCTATTCTCTACCTTCTACACTCTACATACTACACTCTACATTCTACATTCTACACTCTATACTCTACACTCTACACCCTACACTCTACACTCTACACCCTACCCCCTACACTCTACACTCTACCTTCTACACCCTACACTCTACACTCTACACCCTACACTCTATACCCTACACTCTACACTCTACACCCTACACCCTACACCCTACACACTACACTCTACACTCTACACCCTACACCCTACCTTCTACACCCTACACTCTACACTCTACCTTCTACACTCTACACCGTACATGCCACACTCTACCTTCTACACCCTACACTCTACACTCTACACCCTACCCCCTACACTCTACACTCTACACCCTACACTCTACACCCTACTCTCTACACTCTACACCCTACACTCTATACCCTACACTCTACACTCTACACCCTACACCCTACACTCTACACTCTACACCCTACACTCTATACCCTACACTCTACACTCTACTCTCTACCTTCTGCACTCTACACCCTACAGTCTACAGTCTACACTCTACACCCTACACTCTACACCCTACACTCTACACCCTACACTCTACACCCTACAATCTACACTCTACACACTACACTCTACACACTACACTCTACACACTACACTCTATTCTCTACACTCTACACCCTACACTCTACACCCTATACTCTACACCCTACACTCTACACTCTACCTTCTACACTCTACACCCTACACTCTACCTTCTACACCCTACACTCTACACCCTACACTCTACACCCTACACTCTAAACTCTGCACCCTACACTCTGCACCCTACACTCTGCACCCTACACTCTGCACCCTACACTCTGCACCCTACACTCTACACCCTACACCCTACACCCTACACTCTACACCCTACACTCTACACTCTACAGTCTACCTGCTACACTCTACACTCTACACCCTACACTCTACACCCTACACTCTACACTCTACACCGTACACGCTACACTCTACCTTCTACACCCTACACTCTACACTCTACACCCTACCCCCTGCACTCTACACTCTACCTTCTACACCCTACACTCTACACTCTACACCCTACTCTCTACACTCTACACCCTACACTCTATACCCTACACTCTACACTCTACACCCTACACCCTACACTCTACACCCTACACTCTATACCCTACACTCTACACTCTACTCTCTACCTTCTACACTCTACACACTACACTCTACATTCTACACTCTACACTCTATACTCTACACTCTACACCCTACACTCTACACTCTACACCCTACACTCTACACTCTACACCCTACACTCTACACTCTAAACTCTACCTTCTGCACTCTACACCCTACAGTCTACACTCTACACTCTAGACCCTACACTCTACACCCTACACTCTACACCCTACACTCTACACCCTACAATCTACACTCTACACACTACACTCTACACACTACACTCTACACACTACACTCTATTCTCTACACTCTACACCCTACACTCTACACCCTACACTCTACACCCTACACTCTACACTCTACCTTCTACACCCTACACTCTACACTCTACCTTCTACACCCTACACCCTACACTCTACACCCTACACTCTACACCCTACACCCTACACTCTACACCCTACACTCTACACCCTACACTCTACACCCTACACTCTACACTCTACCTTCTACAATCTACACTCTACATCCTACACTCTACACCATACACTCTACACCCTACACTCTACACCCTACACTCTACACCCTACACCCTACACTCTACACCCTACACTCTACACCCTACACTCTACACTCTACCTTCTACAATCTACACTCTACACCCTACACTCTACACCCTACACTCTACACCCTACACTCTACACCCTACACTCTACACCTCACACTCTACTATCTACACCCTACACTCTACACCCTACATTCTACACCCTACACCCTACACTCTGCACCCTACACTCTACACTGTACCTTCTACACCATACACTCTACACTCTACCTTCTACACCCTACACTCTACCTTCTACACCCTACACTCTACACTCTACCTTCTACACTCTACACCCTACACTCTACACCCTACACTCTACACTCTGCACCCTACACTCTACACCCTACACTCTACACTCTACACCCTACACTCTACAAACTACACTCTACACCATACACTCTACCTTCTACACCCTACACTCTACGCTCTACCTTCTACACTCTACACTCTACACCCTACACTCTACACCCTACACTCTACACTCTGCACCCTACACGCTACACCCTACACCCTACACTCTGCACCCTACACTCTACACTCTACCTTCTACACCATACACTCTACCTTCTACACCCTACACTCTACACTCTACCTTCTACACTCTACACCCTACACTCTACACCCTACACTCTACACCCTACACTCTACAATCTACCTTCTACACTCTACACCCTACACTCTACACCCTACACTCTACCTTCTACACCCTACACTCCACACTCTACCTTCTACACTCTACACTCTACACCCTACACTCTACTCTCTACCTTCTACACACTACACTCTACACACTACACTCTACATTCTACACTCTACACTCTACACCCTACACTCTGCACTCTACACCCTAAACTCTACACCCTACACTCTGCACCCTACACTCTGCACCCTACACTCTACACCCTACACTCTACACTCTACACCCTACACTCTACACTCTACACCCTACACTCTACACCCTACACTCTACACTCTACCTTCTACACTCTATACCCTACACTCTACACCCTACACTCTACACTCTACCTTCTACACCCTACACTCTACACTCTACCTTCTACACTCTACACCCTACACTCTACACCCTATACTCTACACCCTACACTCTACACCCTACACTCTACACTCTACCTTCTACACTCTACACTCTACACTCTACACTCTACACCATACACTCTACACCCTACACTCTACACTCTACAAACTACACTCTACACCCTACACCCTACACTCTACACCCTACACTCTACATTCTACACTCTACACTCTACACCCTACACTCTACACACTACACTCTACATTCTACACTCTACACCCTACACTTCACACCCTACACTCTACTTTCTACACTCTATACTCTACAACCTACACCCTACACTCTACACCCTACACTCTACACTCTCAACCTACACCCTACACTCTACACTCTATACTCTACCTTCTACACTCTACATTCTACATTCTACACTCTACACCTACACTCTACACCCTACATTCCACACGCTACACCCTACACTCTACACCCTACACTCTACATTCCACACTCTACACCCTACACTCTATACCCTACACACTACACTCTATACCCTACACACTACATTCCACACTCTACACCCTACACTCTACACCCTACACTGTACACCCTACACTCTACACCATACACTCTACACTCTATTCTCTACCTTCTACACTCTACATACTACACTCTACATTCTACATTCTACACTCTATACTCTACACTCTACACCCTACACTCTACACTCTACACCCTACCCCCTACACTCTACACTCTACCTTCTACACCCTACACTCTACACTCTACACCCTACACTCTATACCCTACACTCTACACTCTACACCCTACACCCTACACCCTACACACTACACTCTACACTCTACACCCTACACCCTACCTTCTACACCCTACACTCTACACTCTACCTTCTACACTCTACACCGTACATGCTACACTCTACCTTCTACACCCTACACTCTACACTCTACACCCTACACTCTACACCCTACTCTCTACACTCTACACCCTACACTCTATACCCTACACTCTACACTCTACACCCTACACCCTACACTCTACACTCTACACCCTACACTCTATACCCTACACTCTACACTCTACTCTCTACCTTCTGCACTCTACACCCTACAGTCTACACTCTACACTCTACACCCTACACTCTACACCCTACACTCTACACCCTACACTCTACACCCTACAATCTACACTCTACACACTACACTCTACACACTACACTCTACACACTACACTCTATTCTCTACACTCTACACCCTACACTCTACACCCTATACTCTACACCCTACACTCTACACTCTACCTTCTACACTCTACACCCTACACTCTACCTTCTACACCCTACACTCTACACCCTACACTCTACACCCTACACTCTAAACTCTGCACCCTACACTCTGCACCCTACACTCTGCACCCTACACTCTGCACCCTACACTCTGCACCCTACACTCTACACCCTACACCCTACACCCTACACTCTACACCCTACACTCTACACTCTACAGTCTACCTGCTACACTCTACACTCTACACCCTACACTCTACACCCTACACTCTACACTCTACACCGTACACGCTACACTCTACCTTCTACACCCTACACTCTACACTCTACACCCTACCCCCTGCACTCTACACTCTACCTTCTACACCCTACACTCTACACTCTACACCCTACTCTCTACACTCTACACCCTACACTCTATACCCTACACTCTACACTCTACACCCTACACCCTACACTCTACACCCTACACTCTATACCCTACACTCTACACTCTACTCTCTACCTTCTACACTCTACACACTACACTCTACATTCTACACTCTACACTCTACACTCTACACCCTACACTCTACACTCTACACCCTACACTCTACACTCTACACCCTACACTCTACACTCTAAACTCTACCTTCTGCACTCTACACCCTACAGTCTACACTCTACACTCTAGACCCTACACTCTACACCCTACACTCTACACCCTACACTCTACACCCTACAATCTACACTCTACACACTACACTCTACACACTACACTCTACACACTACACTCTATTCTCTACACTCTACACCCTACACTCTACACCCTACACTCTACACTCTACCTTCTACACCCTACACTCTACACTCTACCTTCTACACCCTACACCCTACACTCTACACCCTACACTCTACACTCTACACCCTACACTCTACACCCTACACTCTACACCCTACACTCTACACCCTACACTCTACACTCTACCTTCTACAATCTACACTCTACATCCTACACTCTACACCATACACTCTACACCCTACACTCTACACCCTACACCCTACACTCTACACCCTACACTCTACACCCTACACTCTACCTTCTACAATCTACACTCTACACCCTACACTCTACACCCTACACTCTACACCCTACACTCTACACCCTACACTCTACACCTCACACTCTACTATCTACACCCTACACTCTACACCCTACATTCTACACCCTACACCCTACACTCTGCACCCTACACTCTACACTGTACCTTCTACACCATACACTCTACACTCTACCTTCTACACCCTACACTCTACCTTCTACACCCTACACTCTACACTCTACCTTCTACACTCTACACCCTACACTCTACACCCTACACTCTACACTCTGCACCCTACACTCTACACCCTACACTCTACACTCTACACCCTACACTCTACAAACTACACTCTACACCATACACTCTACCTTCTACACCCTACACTCTACGCTCTACCTTCTACACTCTACACTCTACACCCTACACTCTACACCCTACACTCTACACTCTGCACCCTACACGCTACACCCTACACCCTACACTCTGCACCCTACACTCTACACTCTACCTTCTACACCATACACTCTACCTTCTACACCCTACACTCTACACTCTACCTTCTACACTCTACACCCTACACTCTACACTCTACACCCTACACTCTACACCCTACACTCTACAATCTACCTTCTACACTCTACACCCTACACTCTACACCCTACACTCTACCTTCTACACCCTACACTCCACACTCTACCTTCTACACTCTACACTCTACACCCTACACTCTACTCTCTACCTTCTACACACTACACTCTACACACTACACTCTACATTCTACACTCTACACTCTACACTCTACACCCTACACTCTGCACTCTACACCCTAAACTCTACACCCTACACTCTGCACCCTACACTCTACACCCTACACTCTACACTCTACACCCTACACTCTACACTCTACACCCTACACTCTACACCCTACACTCTACACTCTACCTTCTACACTCTATACCCTACACTCTACACCCTACACTCTACACTCTACCTTCTACACCCTACACTCTACACTCTACACTCTACCTTCTACACTCTACACCCTACACTCTACACCCTATACTCTACACCCTACACTCTACACCCTACACTCTACCTTCTACACTCTACACTCTACACTCTACACCATACACTCTACACCCTACACTCTACACTCTACAAACTACACTCTACACTCTACACCCTACACCCTACACTCTACACCCTACACTCTACATTCTACACTCTACACTCTACACCCTACACTCTACACACTACACCCTACACTTCACACCCTACACTCTACTTTCTACACTCTATACTCTACAACCTACACCCTACACTCTACACCCTACACTCTACACTCTCAACCTACACCCTACACTCTACACTCTATACTCTACCTTCTACACTCTACATTCTACATTCTACACTCTACACCTACACTCTACACCCTACATTCCACACGCTACACCCTACACTCTACACCCTACACTCTACATTCCACACTCTACACCCTACACTCTATACCCTACACACTACACTCTATACCCTACACACTACATTCCACACTCTACACCCTACACTCTACACCCTACACTGTACACCCTACACTCTACACCATACACTCTACACTCTATTCTCTACCTTCTACACTCTACATACTACACTCTACATTCTACATTCTACACTCTATACTCTACACTCTACACCCTACACTCTACACCCTACACCAGGGGTCAGGAACCTTTTTGGCTAAGAGAGCCGTAAACGCCACATATTTTGAAATATAATTCCGCGAGAGCCGTACAATATGTTTAAAGGGCCATTGACAGATCAATCGCTCCAATGTTCACTTAGTACAGCAAGGAATGCTCCTCCCTGCTGTATAAAGCCACAACTGGACTGAAACAATGGTAATTAGCAGTAAAAAATTAAATAAATAACTTACATTGTGAGCTTGCGATGCATGACATCAGTCCAGCAGTCTGGCTTCTTCTTTTTCCTGCGCATGACTGGAAGCTGGCATTCTTCCCACCTGATGTTGAGAGAATGCCAGATTTGAGTATATAGTATACAGTGTATATATAGTGTCAGTGTATAGGCAACACTGACTCACCAGTGACGTCTCTAGGTGAAGTCCTTCATCTTTCATCCAGCACAGACCGCCATCATTCTTTCCAGCCAGGACTCGTTTCTGCAGGAAATAACACAGTTATCTCGAGCTCCGCTTGCAGAACACATTACTTAATTTTTCACAACTTCTACATTACATCACATGAAGAAAAAAAGGCGATATAGTGTCACTCTGCACAGTAACCGTATCTACATTCTGCCCATGCCTCAAGTCCTGCCCCCAGTGTGTCCAGCATATTACCCCCATGTTGTCCAGCAATCTGCCCCAGTGTGTCCAGCATATTACCCCCATGTTGTCCAGCAATCTGCCCCAGTGTGTCCAGCATATTACCCCCATGTTGTCCAGCAATCTGCCCCAGTGTGTCCAGCATATTACCCCCATGTTGTCCAGCAATCTGCCCCAGTGTGTCCAGCATATTACCCCCATGTTGTCCAGCATATTACCCCCAGTGTGTCCAGCAATCTGCCCCAGTATGTCCAGCACTGCCCCCAGTGTGTCCAGCAATCTGCCCCAGTGTCCAGCCTTTCCCCAGTGTGTCCAGCAGTCTGCCCCAGTGTGTCCAGCATATTACCCCCAGTGTCCAGCATTGCCCCAGTGTGTCCAGCAATCTGCCCCATGGTCTCCTGTATGGCCCCAGTGTGTCCAGCAATCTGCCCCATAGTCTCCTGTATTGCCCCAGTGTGTCCAGCATTCTGCCCCACGGTCTCCTGTATTGCCCCAGTGTGTCCAGCATTCTGCCCCACGGTCTCCTGTATTGCCCCAGTGTGTCCAGCATTCTGCCCCATGGTCTCCTGTATTGCCCCAGTGTGTCCAGCATTCTGCCCCACGGTCTCCTGTATTGCCCCAGTGTGTCCAGCATTCTGCCCCACGGTCTCCTGTATTGCCCCAGTGTGTCCAGCATTCTGCCCCATGGTCTCCAGTATTGCCCCAGTGTGTCCAGCAATCTGCCCCATAGTCTCCTGTATTGCCCCAGTGTGTCCAGTATTCTGCCCCATGGTCTCCTGTATTGCCCCAGTGTGTCCAGCATTCTGCCCCATGGTCTCCAGTATTGCCCCAGTGTGTCCAGCATTCTGCCCCATGGTCTCCTGTATTGCCCCAGTGTGTCCAGCATTCTGCCCCATGGTCTCCAGTATTGCCCCAGTGTGTCCAGCAATCTGCCCCATAGTCTCCTGTATTGCCCCAGTGTGTCCAGCATTGCCCACAGACAGTCAGACATAAAGAAAAAAAAAAAAAAAGTAAAATCCTCACCTCTCCCGTTCCTAGAGCAGGTCCGGTGCAGCCAGTCAGCGTCTCTCCGGCTCTGCGACGCTCAGGACAGAGAGGCTGAGCGGCGCGCACAGGAGTCACGTCATCGCGCCCTCTGCTCTGAGACGTCGCAGAGTCAGAGGACGCTGCAGCTGCCGGCGCCGCAGGAACCAATAGAGGTGAGTATTAGAGCGGGGGCGGGGCCCGGGGGTGGGGGGAGCTGGTCATGGCGGCGGACGGCGCCGCCCAAAGATTTAAAGGGGCGTCTTTTTTTTTTTTTTCTCCCCGCTTCCTACTTGCCTGCCCCCTGTCTGCGAGCCAGATACGGCCATCAAAAGAGCCATATCTGGCTCGCGAGCCATAGGTTCCCGACCCCTGCCCTACACCCTACACTCTACACCCTACACTCTACCTTCTACACTCTACACCCTACACTCTACACCCTACACTCTACACTCTATACCCTACACTCTACACTCTACCTTCTACACCCTACACTCTACACTCTACCTCCTACACTCTACACTCTACACCCTACACTCTACACCCTACACTCTACTCTCTACCTTCTACACTCTACACACTACACTCTACATTCTACACTCTACACCCTACACTCTACACCCTACACCCTACACTCTACACTCTACACCCTACACCCTACACTCTACACCCTACACCCTACCTTCTACACCCTACACTCTACACTCTACCTTCTACACTCTACACTCTTCACTCAACACTCTACACCCTACAATCTACTCTCTACCTTCTACACTCTACACACTACACTCTACATTCTACACTCTACACCCTACACTCTACACCCTACACTCTACACCCTACACTCTACACTCTACACCCTACACCCTACACTCTACACTCTACACCCTACACTCTACACCCTACACTCTACACTCAACACTCTACACCCTACACTCTACACTCTACCTTCTACACCCTACACTCTACCTTCTACACCCTACACTCTACCTTCTACACTCTACACCCTACACTCTACCTTCTACACCCTACACTCTACACCCTACACTCTACACCCTACACTCTAAACTCTGCACCCTACACTCTGCACCCTACACTCTGCACCCTACACTCTACACCCTACACTCTACACTCTACACCCTACACTCTACACTCTACACCCTACACTCTACACCCTACACTCTACACTATACAGTCTACCTACTACACTTTACACTCTACACCCTACACTCTACACCCTACACTCTACACTCTACACCGTACACGATACACTCTACCTTCTACACCCTACACTCTACACTCTACACCCTACCCCCTACACTCTACACTCTACCTTCTACACCCTACACTCTACACTCTACACCCTACTCTCTACACTCTACACCCTACACTCTATACCCTACACTCTACACTCTACACCCTACACCCTACACTCTACACACTACACTCTACATTCTACACTCTACACCCTACACTCTACACCCTACACTCTACACCCTACACTCTACACTCTACACCCTACACCCTACACTCTACACTCTACACCCTACACTCTACACCCTACACTCTACACTCAACACTCTACACCCTACACTCTACACTCTACCTTCTACACCCTACACTCTACCTTCTACACCCTACACTCTACCTTCTACACTCTACACATAGTAACATAGTAACATAGTAACATAGTTAGTAAGGCCGAAAAAAGACATTTGTCCATCCAGTTCAGCCTATATTCCATCATAATAAATCCCCAGATCTACGTCCTTCTACAGAACCTAATAATTGTATGATACAATATTGTTCTGCTCCAGGAAGACATCCAGGCCTCTCTTGAACCCCTCGACTGAGTTCGCCATCACCACCTCCTCAGGCAAGCAATTCCAGATTCTCACTGCCCTAACAGTAAAGAATCCTCTTCTATGTTGGTGGAAAAACCTTCTCTCCTCCAGACGCAAAGAATGCCCCCTTGTGCCCGTCACCTTCCTTGGTATAAACAGATCCTCAGCGAGATATTTGTATTGTCCCCTTATATACTTATACATGGTTATTAGATCGCCCCTCAGTCGTCTTTTTTCTAGACTAAATAATCCTAATTTCGCTAATCTATCTGGGTATTGTAGTTCTCCCATCCCCTTTATTAATTTTGTTGCCCTCCTTTGTACTCTCTCTAGTTCCATTATATCCTTCCTGAGCACCGGTGCCCAAAACTGGACACAGTACTCCATGTGAGGTCTAACTAGGGATTTGTACAGAGGCAGTATAATGCTCTCATCATGTGTATCCAGACCTCTTTTAATGCACCCCATGATCCTGTTTGCCTTGGCAGCTGCTGCCTGGCACTGGCTGCTCCAGGTAAGTTTATCATTAACTAGGATCCCCAAGTCCTTCTCCCTGTCAGATTTACCCAGTGGTTTCCCGTTCAGTGTGTAATGGTGATATTGATTCCCTCTTCCCATGTGTATAACCTTACATTTATCATTGTTAAACCTCATCTGCCACCTTTCAGCCCAAGTTTCCAACTTATCCAGATCCATCTGTAGCAGAATACTATCTTCTCTTGTATTAACTGCTTTACATAGTTTTGTATCATCTGCAAATATCGATATTTTACTGTGTAAACCTTCTACCAGATCATTAATGAATATGTTGAAGAGAACAGGTCCCAATACTGACCCCTGCGGTACCCCACTGGTCACAGCGACCCAGTTAGAGACTATACCATTTATAACCACCCTCTGCTTTCTATCACTAAGCCAGTTACTAACCCATTTACACACATTTTCCCCCAGACCAAGCATTCTCATTTTGTGTACCAACCTCTTGTGCGGCACGGTATCAAACGCTTTGGAAAAATCGAGATATACCACGTCCAATGACTCACCGTGGTCCAGTCTATAGCTTACCTCTTCATAAAAACTGATTAGATTGGTTTGACAGGAGCGATTTCTCATAAACCCATGCTGATATGGAGTTAAACAGTTATTCTCATTGAGATAATCCAGAATAACATCCCTCAGAAACCCTTCAAATATTTTACCAACAATAGAGGTTAGACTTACTGGCCTATAATTTCCAGGTTCACTTTTAGAGCCCTTTTTGAATATTGGCACCACATTTGCTATGCGCCAGTCCTGCGGAACAGACCCTGTCGCTATAGAGTCACTAAAAATAAGAAATAATGGTTTATCTATTACATTACTTAGTTCTCTTAGTACTCGTGGGTGTATGCCATCCGGACCTGGAGATTTATCTATTTTAATCTTATTTAGCCGGTTTCGCACCTCTTCTTGGGTTATATTGGTGACTCTTAATATAGGGTTTTCATTGTTTCTTGGGATTTCACCTAGCATTTCATTTTCCACCGTGAATACCGTGGAGAAGAAGGTGTTTAATATGTTAGCTTTTTCCTCGTCATCTACAACCATTCTTTCCTCACTATTTTTTAAGGGGCCTACATTTTCAGTTTTTATTCTTTTACTATTGATATAGTTGAAGAACAGTTTGGGATTAGTTTTACTCTCCTTAGCAATGTGCTTCTCTGTTTCCTTTTTGGCAGCTTTAATTAGTTTTTTAGATAAAGTATTTTTCTCCCTATAGTTTTTTAGAGCTTCAGTGGTGCCATCCTGCTTTAGTAGTGCAAATGCTTTCTTTTTACTGTTAATTGCCTGCCTTACTTCTTTGTTTAGCCACATTGGGTTTTTCCTATTTCTAGTCCTTTTATTCCCACAAGGTATAAACCGCTTACACTGCCTATTTAGGATGTTCTTAAACATTTCCCATTTATTATCTGTATTCTCATTTCTGAGGATATTGTCCCAGTCTACCAGATTAAGGGCATCTCTAAGCTGTTCAAACTTTGCCTTCCTAAAGTTCAATGTTTTTGTGACTCCCTGACAAGTCCCCCTAGTGAAAGACAGGTGAAACTGCACAATATTGTGGTCGCTATTTCCTAAATGCCCAACCACCTGCAGATTTGTTATTCTGTCAGGTCTATTAGATAGTATTAGGTCTAAAAGTGCTGCTCCTCTGGTTGGATTCTGCACCAATTGTGAAAGATAATTTTTCTTGGTTATTAGCAGAAACCTGTTGCCTTTATGGGTTTCACAGGTTTCTGTTTCCCAGTTAATATCCGGGTAGTTAAAGTCCCCCATAACCAGGACCTCATTATGGGTTGCAGCTTCATCTATCTGCTTTAGAAGTAGACTTTCCATGGTTTCTGTTATATTTGGGGGTTTGTAACAGACCCCAATGAGAATTTTGTTACCATTTTTCCCTCCATGAATTTCAACCCATATGGACTCGACATCCTCATTCCCTTCGCTAATATCCTCCCTTAAAGTGGACTTTAGACAAGACTTTACATAGAGACAAACCCCTCCTCCTCTCCGATTTTTACGATCCTTTCTAAACAGACTGTAACCCTGTAAGTTAACTGCCCAGTCATAGCTTTCATCTAACCATGTCTCGGTTATTCCCACTATGTCAAAGTTACCTGTAGATATTTCTGCTTCTAGTTCTTCCATCTTGTTTGTCAGGCTTCTGGCGTTTGCGAGCATGCAGTTTAGAGGATTTTGTTTTGTTCCAATCTCCTCACTGTGGATTGTTTTAGAAATGTTCTTACCTCCTTTCTGAGTATGTTTTCCTGGGTCGTCTTTGTTCGAGTCTAATGTTTTTCTTCCCGTCCCCTCTTCTTCTAGTTTAACGCCCTCCTGATGAGTGTAGCGAGTCTTCTGGCGAATGTGTGTTTCCCAGGTTTGTTGAGGTGTAGTCCGTCTCTGGCGAGGAGTCCATCGTACAAGTAATTCACACCGTGGTCCAGGAATCCGAATCCTTGTTGTCTGCACCATCGTCTTAGCCAGTTGTTTGCATCAAGGATCCTGTTCCATCTCCTGGTGCCATGCCCATCTACTGGAAGGATAGAAGAAAAAACTACCTGTGCATCCAGTTCCTTTACTTTCTTCCCCAACTCTTCAAAGTCCTTGCAGATTGTCGGTAGGTCCTTCCTTGCCGTGTCATTGGTGCCAACATGTATCAGAAGAAATGGGTGGACGTCCTTGGAGCTGAAGAGCTTTGGTATCCTATCGGTCACATCCTTGATCATCGCACCTGGAAGGCAGCATACTTCTCTTGCAGTTATGTCCGGTCTGCAGATGGCTGCTTCGGTGCCTCTCAGTAGTGAGTCTCCCACCACCACCACTCTTCGTTGCTTCTTGGCTGTACTTTTTGCTGTCACTTGTTGCTGTGTGCCCTTTTCTTTTTTGCTTGCTGGTATTGCTTCATTCTTAGGTGTGCCATCTTCATCCTCTACAAAGATTTGATATCGGTTCTTCAGTTGTGTGGTTGGTGATTTCTCCATGGTCTTCTTGCTTCTTTTGGTCACATGCTTCCACTCATCTGCTTTTGGAGGTTCTCTGACACTTTTTGCACCTTCTGTGACCAGTAGAGATGCTTCTGTTCTGTCTAGAAAGTCTTCATTCTCTTTGATGAGTTTCAAAGTTGCTATTCTTTCTTCCAGACCCCGCACCTTTTCTTCTAAAAGGGCCACTAGTCTACACTTCTGACAGGTGAAATTGGATTCTTCTTCTGGTCGATCTGTGAACATGTAGCACATGCTGCAGCTCACCATGTAGGTTGTCACATCTGCCATGTTGCTCCTAGATCCTGCTGACTTGCTGTGTGTTTTCCTTCTTGTGTAATCTACTCAGCCAAGCTCTCTTGCAATAATGTCCTACAGGCAAAAATTTGCGCGCCCTACACCCTACACTCTACCTTCTACACCCTACACTCTACACCCTACACTCTACACCCTACACTCTAAACTCTGCACCCTACACTCTGCACCCTACACTCTGCACCCTACACTCTACACCCTACACTCTACACTCTACACCCTACACTCTACACTCTACACCCTACACTCTACACCCTACACTCTACACCCTACACTCTACACTATACAGTCTACCTACTACACTTTACACTCTACACCCTACACTCTACACCCTACACTCTACACTCTACACCGTACACGATACACTCTACCTTCTACACCCTACACTCTACACTCTACACCCTACCCCCTACACTCTACACTCTACCTTCTACACCCTACACTCTACACTCTACACCCTATTCTCTACACTCTACACCCTACACTCTATACCCTACACTCTACACTCTACACCCTACACCCTACACCCTACACACTACACTCTACACTCTACACTCTACACTCTACACCCTACACCCTACCTTCTACACCCTACACTCTACACTCTACCTTCTACACTCTACACCGTACATGCTACACTCTACCTTCTACACCCTACACTCTACACTCTACACCCTACCCCCTACACTCTACACTCTACACCCTACACTCTACAACCTACTCTCTACACTCTACACCCTACACTCTATACCCTACACTCTACACTCTACACCCTACACTCTACACTCTACACCCTACACTCTATACCCTACAATCTACACTCTACACACTACACTCTACACACTACACTCTACACACTACACTCTATTCTCTACACTCTACACCCTACACTCTACACCCTACACTCTACACCCTACACTCTACACCCTACAGTCTACACTCTACACCCTACACTCTACACCCTACACTCTACACCCTACAATCTACACTCTACACACTACACTCTACACACTACACTCTACACACTACACTCTATTCTCTACACTCTACACCCTACACTCTACACCCTACACTCTACACCCTACACTCTACACCCTACAGTCTACACCCTACACTCTACACTCTACCTTCTACACCCTACACTCTACACTCTACCTTCTACACCCTACACCCTACACTCTACACTCTGCACCCTACACTCTACACCCTACACTCTACACCCTACACTTTACACCCTACACTCTACACCCTACACCCCTCACTCTACACCCTACACTCTACACCCTACACTCTACACTTTACCTTCTACAATCTACACTCTACACCCTACACTCTACACCCTACACTCTACACCCTACACCCTACACTCTACACCCTACACTCTACACCCTACACTCTACACTCTACCTTCTACAATCTACACTCTACACCCTACACTCTACACCCTACACTCTACACCCTACACTCTACACCCTACACTCTACACTCTACACTCAACACTATACACCCTACACTCTACACTCTACCTTCTACACCCTACACCCTACACTCTACACTCTACACCCTATACTCTACACCCTACACTCTACATTCTACACCCTACACTCTACCTTCTACACTCTACACCCTACACTCTACACCCTACACTCTACACTCTACACCCTACACTCTACACCCTAAACTCTACACCCTACACTCTACACCCTACACTCTACACTCTACACCCTACACTCTACACCCTACACTCTACACCCTACACTCTACCTTCTACACTCTACACCCTACACTCTACACTCTACACCCTACACTCTACACTCTACACCCTACACTCTACCTTCTACACTCTATACCCTACACTCTACACCCTACACTCTACACTCTACCTTCTACACCCTACACTCTACACCCTACACTCTACACCCTACACTCTACACTCTACACTCTACACCCTACACTCTACACTCTACACTCTACACCCTACACTCTACACTCTACCTTCTACACCCTACACTCTACACCCTACACTCTACACCCTACACTCTACACTCTACACTCTACACCCTACACTCTACACTCAACACTCTATACTCTACACCCTACACTCTACACCCTACACTCTACACCCTACACTCTACACTCTACACCCTACACCCTACACTCTACACCCTACACTCTACACCCTACACTCTACACTCTTCCTTCTACACCCTACACTCTACACCCTACACTCTACACTCTACACCCTACACTCTACACCCTACACTCTACACCCTACACTCTACACCTTACACTCTACACCCTACACTCTACACTCTACACCCTACACTCTACACCCTATACAATACACTCTACCTTCTACACTCTAAACTCTACACCCTACACTCTACACTCTACCTTCTACACTCTACACTCTACCTTCTACACTCTGCACTCTGCACCCTACACTCTATACCCTACACTCTACACTCTATACCCCACACTCTACACTCTACACCCTACACTCTACACCCTACACTCTACACCCTACACTCTACACCCTACACCCTACACTCTACACTCTACACCCTACACTCTACACCCTATACTCTACACCCTACACTCTACACTCTACACTCTACAGCCTACACTCTACACCCTATACTCTACACCCTACACTCTACACTCAACACTCTACAGCCTACACTCTACACCCTATACTCTACACCCTACACTCTACACTCTACCTTCTACACTCTAAACTCTACACTCTACCTTCTACACTCTACACTCTACACTCTACACTCTACACCGTACACTCTACACTCTGCACCCTACACTCTACACCCTGCACTCTACACCCTACACTCTACACCCTACACTCTACACTCTACACTCTACACCCTACACTCTACACCCTACACTCTACACTCTACACCCTACCCTCTACATTCAACACTCTACACCCTACACTCTACACCCTACACTCTACCCCCTACACTCTACACTCTACACCCTACCCTCTACACTCTACACCCTACACGCCCAATCCAGGGGCCATCTTCATGTGGTAAGATCCTTGGTTTATGTGGGGTCCCAGGAGAGATTTCTACAGTGATTTTTGGTGTTAGACACATATGGTTCCCTGGGACACACTTTATCTCCACCCTTGTTTGCGGTAGGATGTGTCTCCCTTTATTGCATTCATTACCTTCCCACATGCACACAGCCTCAGTGGCTATACTTGCAGGACGTGGGGTGTGTAGGTTGTTTTGCCATTAGGAGGTATTTTTCTCCGCTCCAGGGGGTCGCATAGGAGATTTAGGATCTTATTTGTGTCATATTTTGAGTATGGTTACATTTGGTCCACACTTTATATATATCTACATGTATGTCCCTCTGGTATGTTTCATTGGTGTTTTTTAATTGTGTGTTAATTTTTTTTACTAGTTTTCTAATAAATATGTATCTTTTTCTAAAAACTCCCGTTGTCCTCCTATATGTGTATCTCTACACTCTACTCTCTACCTTCTACACCCTACACTCTACACGCTACACCCTACTCTCTACACTCTACACCCTACACTCTATACCCTACACTCTACACTCTATACCCTACACTCTACACTCTACACCCTACACTCTACACCCTACACTCTACACTCTACACCCTACACCCTACACTCTACACTCTACACCCTACACTCTACACCCTACACTCTACACTCTACCTTCTACATCCTACACTCTACACTCTACACCCTACACCCTACTCTCTACACCCTACACTCTATACCCTACACTCTGCACCCTACACTCTACACCCTACACTCTACACTCTACACCCTACACTCTACACTCTACACCCTACACTCTACACCCTACACTCTACACCCTACTCTCTACACTCTACACCCTACACTCTATACCCTACACTCTACACTCTATACCCTACACTCTACACTCTACACCCTACACTCTACACCCTACACTCTACACCCTACACCCTACACTCTACACCCTACACTCTACACTCTACACCCTACACTCTACACCCTACACTCTACACCCTACACTCTACACCCTATACTCTACACTCTACACCCTACACTCTACACCCTACACTCTACACTCTACACCCTACACTCTACACTCTACACTCTACACCCTACACTCTACACTCTACACTCTACACCCTACACTCTGCACCCTACACTCTACACTCTACACCCTACACTCTACACCCTACACTCTACACCCTACACTCTATACTCTACACTCTGCACCCTACACTCTACACTCTACACCCTACACTCTACACCCTACACTCTACACCCTACACTCTACACCCTACACTCTAAACTCTACCTTCTACACCTTACACTCTACACTCTACCTTCTACACCCTACAATCTACCCTCTACTCTCTACACTCTACACCCTACACTCTACACCCTACACTCTACACCCTACACTCTACAACCTACACTCTACACCCTACACTCTACACTCTACAGCCTACACTCTACACCCTACACTCTACACCTCACACTCTACACCCTACACTCTACACCCTACACTCTACCTTCTACACCCTACACTCTACACTCTACACACTACACTCTACATTCTACACTCTACACCCTACACTCTACACTCTGCACCCTACACTCTACACTCTATACTCTACACCCTACCCTCTACACTCTACACTCTCAACCTACACTCTACACTCTATACTCTACCTTCTACATCCTACACTCTGCACTCTACACTTTACCTTCTACACTCTACATTCTACACTCTACACCTACACTCTACACTCTACACCCTACATTCCACACTCTACACCCTACACTCTACACTCTACATTCCACACTCTACACCCTACACTCTACACCCTACACTCTACATTCCACACTCTACACCCTACACTGTACACCCTATACTCTACAAGATACACTCTACAATCTACTCTCTACCTTCTACACTCTACACACTACACTCTACATTCTACATTCTACACTCTATACTCTACACCCTACACTCTACACCCTACACTCTACACCCTACACTCTACCTTCTACACTCTACACCCTACACTCTACACCCTACACTCTACACCCTACACTCTACACTCTATACTCTACACTCTACACCCTACACTCTACACCTTACACTCTACACCCTACACTCTATACCCTACACTCTACACTCTACCTTCTACACCCTACACTCTACACCCTACACCCTACACTCTACACCCTACACTCTGCACCCTACACTCTACACTCTACCTTCTACACCTTACACTCTACACTCTACCTTCTACACCCTACACTCTACCCTCTACTCTCTACACTCTACACCCTACACTCTACACCCTACACTCTACACCCTACACTCTATAACCTACACTCTACACCCTACACTCTACACTCTACAGCCTACACTCTACACCCTACACCCTACACTCTACACTCTACACTCTACACTCTACTCCCTACACTCTACACCCTACACTCTACACCCTACACTCTACCTTCTACACCCTACACTCTACACACTACACTCTACATTCTACACTCTACACCCTACACTCTGCACCCTACACTCTACACTCTATACTCTACACCCTACCCTCTACACTCTACATTCTCAACCTACACTCTATACTCTACCTTCTACACCCTACACTCTGCACTCTACACTCTACCTTCTACACTCTACATTCTACACTCTACACCTACACTCTACACTCTACACCCTACATTCCACACTCTACACCCTACACTCTACACTCTACATTCCACACTCTACACCCTACACTCTACACCCTACACTCTACATTCCACACTCTACACCCTACACTGTACACCCTACACTCTACAAGATACACTCTACACTCTACTCTCTACCTTCTACACTCTACACACTACACTCTACATTCTACACTCTATACTCTACACCCTACACTCTACACCCTACACTCTACACTCTACACCCTACACTCTACCTTCTACACTCTACAACCTATACTCTACACCCTACACTCTACACCCTACACTCTACCTTCTACACTCTACTCTCTACCTTCTACACCCTAAACTCTACACTTTATCTTCTACACTCTACACCCTACACCCTACACCCTACACTCTACACTCTACACCCTGCACCCTGCACCCTACACCCTACACTCTACACTCTACCTTCTACACTCTACACTCTACCTTCTACACTCTACACCCTACACTCTACACCCTACACTCTACCTTCTACACCCTACACTCCACACTCTACCTTCTACACTCTACACCCTACACTCTACTCTCTACCTTCTACACACTACACTCTACACACTACACTCTACATTCTACACTCTCTACTCTACACTCTACACCCTACACTCTACACCCTACACTCTACACTCTGCACTCTACACCCTAAACTATGCACCCTACACTCTGCACCCTACACTCTACACCCTACACTCTACACCCTACACTCTACACCCTACACTCTACACTCTACCTTCTACACTCTATACCCTACACTCTACACCCTACACTCTACACTCTACCTTCTACACCCTACACTCTACACTCTACCTTCTACACTCTACACTCTACACCCTACACCCTATGCTCTACACTCTACCTTCTACACTCTACACTCTACACCCTACACTCTACACTCTACAAACTACACTCTACACCCTACACTCTACACCCTACACCCTACACTCTACACCCTACACTCTACATTCTACAATCTACACTCTACACCCTACACTTTACACCCTACACTCTACACTCTACCTTCTACACTCTACACACTACACTCTACATTCTACACTCTACACCCTACACTTCACACCCTACACTCTACTTTCTACACTCTATACTCTACAACCTACACCCTAACCTCTACACTCTACACCCTACACTCTACACTCTCAACCTACACTCTACACCCTACACTCTACACTCTATACTCTACCTTCTACACTCTACACCCTACACTCTGCACTCTACCTTCTACACTCTACATTCTACATTCTACACTCTACACCTACACTCTACACCCTACACTCTACATTCCACACTCTACACCCTACACTCTACACCCTACACACTACATTCCACACTCTACACCCTACACTCTACACCCTACACTGTACACCCTACACTCTACACCATACACTCTACACTCTATTCTCTACCTTCTACACTCTACACACTACACTCTACATTCTACATTCTACACTCTATACTCTACACTCTACACCCTACACTCTACACCCTACACTCTACACCCTACACTCTACACCCTACACCCTTCACTCTACACCCTACACTCTACCTTCTACACTCTACACCCTACACCCTACACTCTACACCATACTCTCTACACCCTACACTCTACACTCTACAAACTACACTCTACACCCTACACTCTACACCCTACACCCTACACTCTACACCCTACACTCTACATTCTACAATCTACACTCTACACCCTACACTTTACACCCTACACTCTACACTCTACCTTCTACACTCTACACACTATACTCTACATTCTACACTCTACACCCTACACTTCACACCCTACACTCTACTTTCTACACTCTATACTCTACAACCTACACCCTACCCTCTACACTCTACACCCTACACTCTACACTCTCAACCTACACTCTACACCATACACTCTACACTCTATACTCTACCTTCTACACTCTACACCCTACACTCTGCACTCTACCTTCTACACTCTACATTCTACATTCTACACTCTACACCTACACTCTACACCCTACACTCTACACCCTACACTCTACATTCCACACTCTACACCCTACACTCTACACCCTACACACTACATTCCACACTCTACACCCTACACTCTACACCCTACACTGTACACCCTACACTCTACACCATACACTCTACACTCTATTCTCTACCTTCTACACTCTACACTCTACACTCTACATTCTACACTCTATACTCTACACTCTACACCCTACACTCTACACCCTACACTCTACACCCTACACCCTTCACTCTACACCCTACACTCTACCTTCTACACTCTACACCCTACACTCTACACTCTACACCCTACACTCTACACTCTATTATCTACACTCTACACTCTACCTTCTACACCCTACACTCTACACTCTACCTCCTACACTCTACACCCTACACTCTACACCCTACACTCTACACCCTACACTCTACTCTCTACCTTCTACACTCTACACTCTACCTCCTACACTCTACACCCTACACTCTACACCCTACACTCTACACCCTACACTCTACTCTCTACCTTCTACACTCTACACACTACACTCTACATTCTACACTCTACACTCTACACCCTACACCCTACACTCTACACCCTACACTCTACACCCTACACCCTACACTCTACACTCTACACCCTACACTCTACACCCTACACTCTACACTCTACACTCTACCTTCTACACCCTACACTCTACACTCTACCTTCTACACTCTACACACTACACTCTACATTCTACACTCTACACCCTACACTCTACACCCTACACTCTACACTCTACACTCTACACCCTACACTCTACACTCAACACTCTACACCCTACACTCTACTCTCTACCTTCTACACTCTACACACTACACTCTACATTCTACACTCTACACCCTACACTCTACACACTACACTCTACACCCTACACTCTACACCCTACACTCTACACTCTACACCCTACACTCTACACCCTACACTCTACACTCTACACCCTACACTCTACACCCTACACTCTACACTCTACCTTCTACACCCTACACTCTACACTCTACCTTCTACACCCTACACTCTACACTCTACCTTCTACACTCTACACCCTACACCCTACACTCTACACCCTACACTCTACACTCTACACCCTATACTCTACACCCTACACTCTACACTCTACCTTCTACACTCTACACCCTACACTCTACCTTCTACACCCTACACTCTACACTCTACACCCTACACTCTACACCCTACACTCTACACCCTACACTCTACTCTCTACCTTCTACACTCTAAACACTACACTCTACATTCTACACTCTACTCCCTACACTCTACATTCTACACTCTACACTCTATACTCTACACTCTACACCCTACACTCTACACTCTACACCCTACACCCTACACTCTACACTCTATACTCTACCTTCTGCACTCTACACCCTACAGTCTACACTCTACACTCTACACCCTACACTCTACACCCTACACCCTACAATCTACACTCTACACACTACACTCTACACACTACACTCTACACACTACACTCTATTCTCTACACTCTACACCCTACAATCTACACCCTACACTCTACACTCTACACTCTACACTCTACCTTCTACACCCTACACTCTACACTCTACCTTCTACACCCTACACCCTACACTCTACACTCTGCACCCTACACTCTACACCCTACACTCTACACCCTACACTCTACACCCTACACCCTACACCCTACACTCTACACTCTACACCCTACACTCTACCTTCTACAATCTACACTCTACACCCTACACTCTACACCCTACACTCTACACCCTACACTCTACACCCTACACCCTACACTCTACACCCTACACTCTACACTCTACCTTCTACAATCTACACTCTACACCCTACACTCTACACCCTACACTCTACACCCTACACTCTACACCCTACACTCTACACCCTACACTCTAAACCCTACACTCTACACTCTACACTCAACACTTTACACACTATACTCTACACCCTACATTCTACACCCTACACTCTACCTTCTACACTCTACACCCTACACTCTACACCCTACACTCTACACCCTACACTCTACACCCTACACTCTACACCCTACACTCTACACTCTACACCCTACACTCTACACTCTACACCCTACACTCTACCTTCTACACTCTTCACTCTACACCCTACACTCTACACTCTACACCCTACACTCTACACCCTACACTCTACACTCTACCTTCTACACTCTATACCCTACACTCTACACCCTACACTCTACACTCTACCTTCTACACCCTACACTCTACACCCTACACTCTACACTCTACACTCTACACCCTACACTCTACACTCAACACTCTATACTCTACACCCTACACTCTACACCCTACACTCTACACCCTACACTCTACACCCTACACTCTACACCCTACACCCTACACTATACACCCTACACTCTACACCCTACACTCTTCCTTCTACACCCTACATTCTACACTCTACACCCTACACTCTACACCCTACACTCTACACCCTACACTCTACACCTTACACTCTACACCCTACACTCTACACTCTACACCCTATACTCTACACCCTACACTCTACATTCTACACCCTACACTCTACCTTCTACACTCTACACCCTACACTCTACACCCTACACTCTACACCCTACACTCTACACTCTACACTCTACACCCTACACTCTACCTTCTACACTCTACACTCTACACTCTACACCCTACACTCTACACTCTACACCCTACACTCTACACTCTACACCCTACACTCTACACTCTACCTTCTACACTCTATACCCTACACTCTACACCCTACACTCTACACTCTACCTTCTACACCCTACACTCTACACCCTACACATTACACCCTACACTCTACACTCTACACTCTACACCCTACACTCTACACTCAACACTCTATACTCTACACCCTACACTCTACACCCTACACTCTACACCCTACACTCTACACCCTACACTCTACACCCTACACTCTACACTCTACACTCTTCCTTCCACACCCTACACTCTACACCCTACACTCTACACTCTACACTCTACACCCTACACTCTACACTCTACACCCTACACTCTACACCCTACACTCTACACCCTACACTCTACACCTTACACTCTACACCCTACACTCTACACTCTACACTCTACACCCTACACTCTACACCCTATACTCTACACTCTACACTCTACCTTCTACACTCTAAACTCTACACCCTACACTCTACACTCTACCTTCTACACTCTACCTTTTACACTCTACACTCTGCACCCTACACTCTATACCCTACACTCTACACTCTATACCCCACACTCTACACTCTACACCCTACACCCTACACTCTACACCCTACACTCTACACCCTACACTCTACACCCTACACCCTACACTCTACACTCTACACCCTACACTCTACACCCCATACTCTACACCCTACACTCTACACTCTACACTCTACAGCCTACACTCTACACCCTATACTCTACACCCTACACTCTACACCCTACACTCTACACCCTACACCCTACACTCTACACTCTACACCCTACACTCTACACCCTACACTCTACACTCTACACCCTACACTCTACACCCTACACTCTACACCCTATACTCTACACTCTACACCCTACACTCTACACCCTACACTCTACACTCTACACCCTACACTCTACACTCTACACTCTACACCCTACACTCTACACCCTACACTCTACACTCTACACCCTACACTCTACACCCTACACTCTACACTCTACACCCTACCCTCTACACTCAACACTCTACACCCTACATTCTACACCCTACACTCTACACCCTACACTCTACACTCTACACCCTACCCTCTACACTCTACACCCTACACGCCCAATCCAGGGGCCATCTTCATGTGGTAAGATCCTTGGTTTATGTGGGGTCCCAGGAGAGATTTCTACAGTGATTTTTGGTGTTAGACACATATGGTTCCCTGGGACACACTTTATCTCCACCCTTGTTTGCGGTAGGATGTGTCTCCCTTTATTGCATTCATTACCTTCCCACATGCACACAGCCTCAGTGGCTATACTTGCAGGACGTGGGGTGTGTAGGTTGTTTTGCCATTAGGAGGTATTTTTCTCCGCTCCAGGGGGTCGCATAGGAGATTTAGGATCTTATTTGTGTCATATTTTGAGTATGGTTACATTTGGTCCACACTTTATATATATCTACATGTATGTCCCTCTGGTATGTTTCATTGGTGTTTTTTAATTGTGTGTTAATTTTTTTTACTAGTTTTCTAATAAATATGTATCTTTTTCTAAAAACTCCCGTTGTCCTCCTATATGTGTATCTCTACACTCTACTCTCTACCTTCAACACCCTACACTCTACACTCTACACCCTACTCTCTACACTCTACACCCTACACTCTATACCCTACACTCTACACTCTATACCCTACACTCTACACTCTACACCCTACACTCTACACCGTACACTCTACACTCTACACCCTACACCCTACACTCTACACTCTACACCCTACACTCTACACCCTACACTCTACACTCTACCTTCTACATCCTACACTCTACACTCTACACCCTACACCCTACACTCTACACCCTACACTCTATACTCTGCACCCTACACTCTACAACCTACACTCTACACTCTACACCCTACACTCTACACTCTACACCCTACACTCTACACCCTACACTCTACACCCTACACTCTACACCCTACTCTCTACACTCTACACCCTACACTCTATACCCTACACTCTACACTCTATACCCTACACTCTACACTCTACATTCTACACTCTACACCCTACACTCTACACCCTACACCCTACACTCTACACCCTACACTCTACACCCTACACTCTACACCCTACACTCTACACTCTACACCCTACACTCTACACCCTACACTCTACACTCTACACTCTACACCCTACACTCTACACTCTACACCCTACACTCTACACCCTACACCCTACACTCTACACCCTACACTCTACACCCTACACTCTACACCCTACACTCTATACTCTACACTCTGCACCCTACACTCTACACTCTACACCCTACACTCTACACCCTACACTCTACACCCTACACTCTACACCCTACACTCTACACCCTACACTCTACCTTCTACACCTTACACTCTACACTCTACCTTCTACACCCTACACTCTACCCTCTACTCTCTACACTCTACACCCTACACTCTACACCCTACACTCTACACCCTACACTCTACAACCTACACTCTACACCCTACACTCTACACTCTACAGCCTACACTCTACACCCTACACCCTACACTCTACACTCTACACCCTACACTCTACACCCTACGCTCCACACCCTACACTCTACCTTCTACACCCTACACTCTACACTCTACACACTACACTCTACATTCTACACTCTACACCCTACACTCTACACTCTGCACCCTACACTCTACACTCTATACTCTACACCCTACCCTCTACACTCTACACTCTACACTCTCAACCTACACTCTACACTCTATACTCTACCTTCTACACCCTACACTCTGCACTCTACACTCTACCTTCTACACTCTACATTCTACACTCTACACCTACACTCTACACCCTACATTCCACACTCTACACCCTACACTCTACACTCTACATTCCACACTCTACACCCTACACTCTACACCCTACACTCTACATTCCACACTCTACACCCTACACTGTACACCCTACACTCTACAAGATACACTCTACACTCTACTCTCTACCTTCTACACTCTACACACTACACTCTACATTCTACACTCTATACTCTACACCCTACACCCTACACTCTACACTCTACACCCTACACTCTACCTTCTACACTCTACACCCTACACCCTACACTCTATACTCTACACTCTACACCCTACACTCTACACCTTACACTCTACACCCTACACTCTATACCCTACACTCTACACTCTACCTTCTACACCCTACACTCTACACCCTACACTCTACACCCTACACTCTACACCCTATACTCTACACCCTACACTCTACACCCTACACTCTACAACCTATACTTTACACCCTACACTCTACACTCTACACCCTACACCCTACACCCTACACTCTACACTCTACACTCTGCACCCTACACCCTACACTCTACACCCTACACCCTAAACCCTACACCCTACACTCTACACTCTACCTTCTACACTCTACACTCTACCTTCTACACTCTACACCCTACACTCTACACCCTACACTCTACCCTCTACACCCTACACTCCACACTCTACCATCTACACTCTACACTCTACACCCTACACTCTACTCTCTGCCTTCTACACACTACACTCTACACACAAGATTCAAGATTCAAGATTCAAAGAAGCTTTATTGGCAGGACCAAATACACATCAGTTTTGCCAAAGCAAGTGTATAGAGGCAATAGGGATAGGGACTGAGGGGATGTTGGGTAGGAGCTGTGGGGGGAGGTGGATGGGGCAGATCCAGGTTGGGGGCTATAGTCCATGGCATAGGGGAGGTGGATGGGGCAGATCCAGGTTGGGGGCTATAGTCCATGGCATAGGGGAGGTGGATGGGGCAGGTTCAGGTTGGGGGCTATAGTCCATGGCATAGGGGAGGTGGATGGGGCAGGTCCATTGTGGGGGCTATAGTCCATGGCATAGGGGAGGTGGATGGGGCAGGTCCAGGTTGGGGGCTATAGTCCATGGCATCATAGTTCTCTTTCTCGCAGTCTATGACATTCGCTCACATACCGCGCTGCTATCTCCACTGCTCTCTCTTCTTCTCCCAGCAAGATATATGTTTTCTCTTCCTCCTTCATGGTGATGAAGTCTGGGAAGAGATGTGAGAGTCTCCTGAAGTGAGTGTCCCTCACTGCTGAGTATTTGCACTCTACACTCTACATTCTACACTCTATACTCTACACCCTACACTCTACACCCTACACTCTACACTCTGCACTCTACACCCTAAACTCTACACCCTACACTCTGCACCCTACACTCTACACCCTACACTCTACACCCTACACTCTACACCCTACACTCTACACTCTACACCCTACACTCTACACCCTACACTCTACACTCTACCTTCTACACTCTATACCCTACACTCTACACCCTACACTCTACACTCTACCTTCTACACCCTACACTCTACACTCTACCTTCTACACTCTACACTCTACACCCTACACCCTATACTCTACACCCTACACTCTACACTCTACCTTCTACACTCTACACTCTACACCCTACACTCTACACTCTACACCATACACTCTACACCCTACACTCTACACTCTACAAACTACACTCTACACCCTACACTCTACACCCTACAACCTACACTCTACACCCTACACTCTACATTCTACAATCTACACTCTACACCCTACACTTTACACCCTACACTCTACACTCTACCTTCTACACTCTACACACTACACTCTACATTCTACACTCTACACCCTACACTTCACACCCTACACTCTACTTTCTACACTCTATACTCTACAACCTACACCCTACCCTCTACACTCTACACCCTACAGTCTACACTCTCAACCTACACTCTACACCCTACACTCTACACTCTACCTTCTACACTCTACACCCTACACTCTGCACTCTACCTTCTACACTCTACATTCTACATTCTACACTCTACACCTACACTCTACACTCTACACCCTACATTCCACACGCTACACCCTACACTCTACATTCCACACTCTACACCCTACACTCTACACCCTACACACTACATTCCACACTCTACACCCTACACTCTACACCCTACACTGTACACCCTACACTCTACACCATACACTCTACACTCTATTCTCTACCTTCTACACTCTACACACTACACTCTACATTCTACATTCTACACTCTATACTCTACACTCTACACCCTACACTCTACACCCTACACTCTACACCCTACACTCTACACCCTACACCCTTCACTCTACACCCTACACTCTACCTTCTACACTCTACACCCTACACTCTACACCCTACACTCTACACTCTATTATCTACACTCTACACTCTACCTTCTACACCCTACACTCTACACTCTACCTCCTACACTCTACACCCTACACTCTACACCCTACACTCTACACCCTACACTCTACTCTCTACCTTCTACACTCTACACACTACACTCTACATTCTACACTCTACACTCTACACCCTACACCCTACACTCTACACCCTACACTCTACACCCTACACTCTACACCCTACACTCTACACCCTACACTCTACACTCTACACCCTACACTCTACACTCTACCTTCTACACCCTACACTCTACACTCTACCTTCTACACTCTACACTCTTCACTCAACACTCTACACCCTACACTCTACTCTCTACCTTCTACACTCTACACACTACACTCTACATTCTACACTCTACACCCTACACTCTACACCCTACACTCTACACCCTACACTCTACACCCTACACTCTACAACCTACACTCTACACCCTACACTCCACACCCTACACTCTACACTCTACCTTCTACACCCTACACTCTACACTCTACCTTCTACACCCTACACTCTACACTCTACCTTCTACACTCTACACCCTACACCCTACACTTTACACCCTACACTCTGCACTCTACACCCTATACTCTACACCCTACACTCTACACTCTACCTTCTACACTCTACACCCTACACTCTACCTTCTACACCCTACACTCTACACCCTACACTCTACACTCTGCACCCTACACTCTACACCCTACACTCTGCACCCTACACTCTGCACCCTACACTCTACACCCTACACTCTACACTCTACACCCTACACTCTACACCCTACACCCTACACTCTACACTCTACACCCTACACCCTACACTCTACACTCTACACCCTACACTCTACACTCTACACTCTACACTCTACACTCTACAGTCTACCTGCTACACTCTACACCCTACACTCTACACCCTACACTCTACACTCTACACCGTACAATCTACACTCTACCTTCTACACTCTACACTCTACACCCTACCCCCTACACTCTACACTCTACCTTCTACACTCTACACTCTACACCCTACTCTCTACACTCTACACCCTACACTCTATACCCTACACTCTACACTCTACACCCTACACCCTACACCCTACACTCTACACCCTACACTCTACACCCTACACTCTATACCCTACACTCTACACTCTACTCTCTACCTTCTACACTCTACACACTACACTCTACATTCTACACTCTACACTCTATACTCTACACTCTACACCCTACACTCTACACCCTACACTCTACACCCTACACTCTACACTCTACACCCTACACTCTACACTCTATACTCTACCTTCTGCACTCTACACCCTACACTCTACACTCTACACCCTACACCCTACACTCTACACTCTACACCCTACACTCTACACTCTACACTCTACACTCTACACTCTACAGTCTACCTGCTACACTCTACACCCTACACTCTACACCCTACACTCTACACTCTACACCGTACAATCTACACTCTACCTTCTACACTCTACACTCTACACCCTACCCCCTACACTCTACACTCTACCTTCTACACCCTACACTCTACACTCTACACCCTACTCTCTACACTCTACACCCTACACTCTATACCCTACACTCTACACTCTACACCCTACACCCTACACCCTACACTCTACACCCTACACTCTACACCCTACACTCTATACCCTACACTCTACACTCTACTCTCTACCTTCTACACTCTACACACTACACTCTACATTCTACACTCTACACTCTATACTCTACACTCTACACCCTACACTCTACACCCTACACTCTACACCCTACACTCTACACTCTACACCCTACACTCTACACTCTATACTCTACCTTCTGCACTCTACACCCTACAGTCTACACTCTACACTCTACACCCTACACTCTACACCCTACACTCTACACCCTACAATCTACACTCTACACTCTACACTCTACACACTACACTCTATTCTCTACACTCTACACCCTACACTCTACACTCTACACTCTACCTTCTACACCCTACACTCTACACTCTACCTTCTACACTCTACACTCTACACCCTACACTCTACACTCTGCACCCTACACTCTACACCCTACACTCTACAGCCTACACCCTACACTCTACACCCTACACCCTACACCCTACACTCTACACTCTACCTTCTACAATCTACACTCTACACCCTACACTCTACACTCTACACCCTACACCCTACACTCTACACCCTACACCCTACACTCTACACCCTACACTCTACACCCTACACTCTACACTCTACACCCTACACTCTACACTCTACCTTCTACAATCTACACTCTACACCCTACACTCTACACTCTACACCCTACACCCTACACTCTAAACCCTACACTCTACACCCTACAATCAACACTATACACCCTACACTCTACACTCTACCTTCTGCACCCTACACTCTACACCCTATACTCTACACCCTACACTCTACACCCTACACTCTACACCCTACACCCTACACTCTACACCCTACACTCTACACCCTACACTCTACACCCTACACTCTACACCCTACACTCTACCTTCTACACTCTACACCCTACACTCTACACTCTACACCCTACACTCTACACTCTACACCCTACACTCTACACTCTACACCCTACACTCTACAACCTACACTCTACACTCTACACCCTACACTCTACCTTCTACACTCTATACCCTACACTCTACACCCTACACTCTACACTCTACCTTCTACACCCTACACTCTACACTCTACCTTCTACACCCTACACTCTACACTCTACCTTCTACACTCTACACCCTACACTCTACACCCTACACTCTACACCATATACTCTACACCCTACACTCTACACTCTACCCTCTACACCCTACACTCTACACTCTACACTCTACCTTCTACACTCTACACCCTACACTCTACACCCTACACTCTACACTCTACCTTCTACACTCTACCTTCTACACCCTACACTCTACACTCTACACCCTACACTCTACACTCTACACCCTACACTCCACACCCTCCACCCTCCACTCTACACCTCACACTCTACACCCTACACTCTACACCCTACACTCTGCACCCTACACTCTGCACCCTACACTCTACACTCTACCTTCTACACCATACACTCTACACTCTACCTTCTACACCCTACACTCTACCTTCTACACTCTACACCCTGCACTCTACACCCTACACTCTACCTTCTACACTCTACACCCTATACTCTACACCCTACACCCTACACCCTACACTCTACACTCTACACCCTACACTCTACACTCTACCTTCTACAATCTACCCACTACACTCTACATTCTACACTCTACACCCTACACTCTACACCCTACACTCTACACCCTACACTCTACACTCTATACTCTACCTTCTGCACTCTACACCCTACAGTCTACACCCTACACTCTACACCCTACACTCTACACCCTACACACTACACTCTACACACTACACACTACACTCTATACTCTACACTCTACACCCTACACCCTACACTCTACACCCTACACTCTACTCTCTACCTTCTGCACTCTACACTCTACCTTCTACACCCTACACTCTACACTCTACCTTCTACACCCTACACACTACACTCTACACCCTACACTCTACACCCTACACTCTACACTCTACTCTCTACCTTCTACACTCTACATTCTACACTCTACACTCTATACTCTACACTCTACACCCTACACTCTACACCCTACACTCTACACCCTACAGCCTACACCCTACACTCTACACTCTATGCTCTACCTTCTGCACTCTACACCCTACAGTCTACACTCTACACTCTACACCCTACACTCTACACCCTACACTCTACACACTACACTCTACACACTACACTCTACACACTACACTCTATACTCTACACCCTACACCCTACACCCTACACCCTACACTCTACACCCTACACTCTACACCCTACACTCTACACTCTACCTTCTACACCCTACACTCTACACTCTACCTTCTACACTCTACACCCTACACCCTACACTCTACACCCTACACTCTACAGCCTACACTCTGCACCCTACACTCTACACCCTACACTCTACACTCTACACCTCACACTCTACACTCTACACCCTACGCACTACACTTTTTACTCTACACTCTACACCCTACACCCTACACTCTACACCCTACACTCTACACCCTACACTCTACACTCTACATTCTACACCCTACACTCTGCACTCTACACTCTACCTTCTACACTCTACACCCTACACTCTACACCCTACACTCTACACTCTACACTCTAAACCCTACACCTTACACTCTACACCTTACACTCTACACTCTATACTCTACACCCTACTCTCTACCTTCTACACTCTACATTCTACACCCTACACTCTACACTCTACACCCTACACTCTACACTCTACACCCTACATTCTAGACTCTACACTATACACCCTACACTCTACACCCTACACTCCACACTCTACACCTTACACTCTACACCCTACAATCTACACTCCACACTCTACACCCTACACCCTACACTCTACATTCTACACCCTACTGTCTACATTCCACACTCTACACTCCACACCCTACACTCTACACCCTACACTCTACACCCTACACCCTACACTCTACACTCTATACTCTACACTCTACACCCTAGAATCTACACTCTACACCCTACACCCTACACTCTACAATCTACACCCTACAATCTACACTCTACACTCTACACCCTACAATCTACACTCTACACTCTATACTCTACACTCTACACTCTACATCCTACACTCTACACCCTACATTCTACACTATACACTCTACACCCTACATTCTACAGTCTACACCCTACACTCTACACCCTACACTCTATACTCTACACCCTACAATCTACACTCTACACCCTACACTCTACACCCTACACTCTACACCCTACACCCTACACTCTATACCCTACACCCTACACTCTACACACTACACTCTACACTCTATACTCTACACCCTACAATCTACATTCTACACCCTACACTCTACACCCTACACTCTACACTCAACAATCTACACCCTACAATCTACACTCTACACTCTACACCCTACACTCTACACTCTACAATCTACACTCTACAATCTACACTCTACACTCTACACCCTACACCCTACACTCTACACTCTATACTCTACACTCTACACCCTACACTCTGCACCCTACAATCTACACTCTACACCTTACACTCTACACCCTACACTCTACACTCTACAATCTACACCCTACAATCTACACTCTATACTCTACACTCTACACCCTACACTCTACACCCTACACTCTACAATCTACACTCTACACCCTACTCTCTACAATCTACACCCTACACTCTACACCCTATACTCTACATACTACACCCTACACTCTATACACCACTCTCTACACTCTACACCCTACATTCCACACTCTACACTCTACATTCCACACTCTACACTCTATACCCTACTCTCCACACTCTACACCCTACACTCTACACTCTACAATCTACACTCTACACCCTACACTCTACACCCCACACTCTACACTCTACACTCTACACCCTACACTCTACACTCTACACCCTACACTCTACACTCTACACCCTACATTCTATACTGTACACTATACACCCTACACTCTACACCCTACACTCCACACTCTACACCTTACACTCTACACCCTACAATCTACACTCCACACTCTACACCCTACACCCTACACTCTACATTATACAACCTACTGTCTACATTGCACACTCTACACTCCACACCCTACACTCTACACCCTACACTCTACACCCTACACCCTACACTCTACACTCTATACTCTACACTCTACACCCTAGAATCTACACTCTACACCCTACACCCTACACTCTACAATCTAAACCCTACAATCTACACTCTACACTCTACACCCTACAATCTACACTCTACACTCTATACTCTACACTCTACACTCTACATCCTACACTCTACACCCTACATTCTACACTATACACTCTACACCCTACATTCTACAGTCTACACCCTACACTCTACACTCTACACCCTACACTCTATACTCTACACCCTACAATCTACACTCTACACCCTACACTCTACACCCTACACTCTACACCCTACACCCTACACTCTATACCCTACACCCTACACTCTACACACTACACTCTACACTCTATACTCTACACCCTACAATCTACATTCTACACCCTACACTCTACACCCTACACTCTACACTCAACAATCTACACCCTACAATCTACACTCTACACTCTACACCCTACACTCTACACTCTACAATCTACACTCTACAATCTACACTCTACACCCTACTCTCTACACTCTACACCCTACACTCTACACCCTACACTCTATACTCTACACTCTACACCCTACACTCTGCACCCTACAATCTACACTCTACACCTTACACTCTACACCCTACACTCTACACTCTACAATCTACACCCTACAATCTACACTCTATACTCTACACTCTACACCCTACACTCTACTCCTTACACTCTACAATCTACACTCTACACCCTACTCTCTACAATCTACACCCTACACTCTACACCCTATACTCTACATACTACTCTCTACACTCTACACCCTACATTCCACACTCTACACTCTACATTCCACACTCTACACTCTATACCCTACTCTCCACACTCTACACCCTACACTCTACACTCTACAATCTACACTCTACACCCTACACTCTACACCCTACACTCTACACCTCACACTCTACACTCTACACTCTACACCCTACACTCTACACCCTACACTCTACACCCTACTCCCTACACTCTACACCCTACACTCTACAATCTACACCCTACTCTCTACACACTACACCCTAAACTCTATACCCTACACTCTACACTCTACACCCTACTCTCTACACTCTACACCCTACACTCTATACCCTACACCCTACACTCTACACTCTACACCCTACAATCTACACCCTACACTCTACACCCTACACTCTACACCCTACACCCTACACTCTACACCCTACACTCTAAACCCCACACTCTACACTCTACACGCTACACCCTACACTCTACACCCTACACCCTACACTCTACACCCTACACTCTACACCCTACACTCTACACCCTACACTCTACACCCTACACTCTATACCCTACACTCTACACCCTACACTCTACACTCTACACTTTATACCCTACACTCTACACCCTACACCCTACACTCTACACTCCACACCCTACACCATACACTCTACACTCTACCTTCTACACCCTACACTCTACACTCTACCTTCTACACCCTACACTTTACACCCTACACTCTACTCTCTACACCCTACATTCTACCCTCTACACCCTACACTCTATACTCTACCTTCTACACCCTACACTCTACACCCTACCCCCTACACTCTACACTCTACTCTCTACCTTATACACCCTATACTCTACACCCTACTCTCTACACCCTACACTCTATGCCCTACACTCTACACCCTACACTCTACACCCTACACTCTACACCCTACAGTCTACACCCTACACTCTACACTCTACACTCTACCTTCTACACCCTACACTCTACCTTCTACACTCTACACGCTACACTCTGCACTCTGCACCCTACACTCTACACCCAACACTCTACACCCTACACCCTACACTCTACACTCTACACCCTACACTCTACACCCTACAATCTACACTCTACACTCTACACCCTACACTCTACACTCTACCTTCTACACCCTACACTTTACACTCTACACTCTACTCTCTACACCCTACACTCTACCCTCTACACCCTACACTCTACACTCTACCTTCTACACCCTACACTCTACACCCTACCCCCTACACTCTACACTCTACTCTCTACCTTATACACGCTATACTCTACACCCTACTCTCTACACTCTACACCCTACACTCTATACCCTACACTCTACACCCTACACTCTACACTCTACACCCTACAGTCTACACCCTACACTCTACACCCTACACTCTACCTTCTACACCCTACACTCTACCTTTTACTCTCTACACTCTACACCCTACACTCTACACCCTACACTCTGCACTCTGCACCCTACACTCTGCACTCTACACCCAACACTCTACACCCTACACTCTACACTCTACACCCTACACTCTACACTCTACACTCTACACCCTACAATCTACACTCTACACCCTACAATCTACAGTCTACACTCTACACCCTACACTCTACACTCTACACTCTACACTCTACACCCTACACTCTACACTGTACACTCTACACTCTACACCCTACACCCTACACTCTACACCCTACACTCTACACTCTACACTCTACCTTCTACACCCTACACTCTACACTCTACACTCTACACCCTACACTCTACACCTTACATTCCACACTCTACACTCTACATTCCACACTCTACACTCTATGCCCTACTCTCCACACTCTACACTCTACACTCTACACACTACACTCTACACTCTATACTCTACACCCTACAATCTACATTCTACACCCTACACTCTACACCCTACACTCTACACTCTACACTCAACAATCTACACCCTACAATCTACACTCTACACTCTACACCCTACACTCTACACTCTACACTCAACAATCTACACCCTACAATCTACACTCTACACTCTACACCCTACACTCTACACTCTACACCCTACAGTCTACACCCTACACTCTACACCCTACACTCTACCTTCTACACCCTACACTCTACCTTTTACTCTCTACACTCTACACCCTACACTCTACACCCTACACTCTGCACTCTGCACCCTACACTCTGCACTCTACACCCAACACTCTACACCCTACACTCTACACTCTACACCCTACACTCTACACTCTACACTCTACACCCTACAATCTACACTCTACACCCTACAATCTACAGTCTACACTCTACACCCTACACTCTACACTCTACACTCTACACTCTACACCCTACACTCTACACTGTACACTCTACACTCTACACCCTACACCCTACACTCTACACCCTACACTCTACACTCTACACTCTACCTTCTACACCCTACACTCTACACTCTACACTCTACACCCTACACTCTACACCTTACATTCCACACTCTACACTCTACATTCCACACTCTACACTCTATGCCCTACTCTCCACACTCTACACTCTACACTCTACACACTACACTCTACACTCTATACTCTACACCCTACAATCTACATTCTACACCCTACACTCTACACCCTACACTCTACACTCTACACTCAACAATCTACACCCTACAATCTACACTCTACACTCTACACCCTACACTCTACACCCTACACTCTACACCCTACAGTCTACACCCTACACTCTACACCCTACACTCTACCTTCTACACCCTACACTCTACCTTTTACTCTCTACACTCTACACCCTACACTCTACACCCTACACTCTGCACTCTGCACCCTACACTCTACACTCTACACCCAACACTCTACACCCTACACTCTACACCCTACACTCTACACTCTACACTCTACACCCTACAATCTACACTCTACACTCTACACCCTACAATCTACAGTCTACACTCTACACCCTACACTATACACTCTACACTCTACACTCTACATTCTACACCCTACACTCTACACTGTACACTCTACACTCTACACCCTACACCCTACACTCTACACCCTACACTCTACACTCTACACTCTACCTTCTACACCCTACACTCTACACTCTACACTCTACACCCTACACTCTACACCTTACATTCCACACTCTACACTCTACATTCCACACTCTACACTCTATGCCCTACTCTCCACACTCTACACTCTACACTCTACACACTACACTCTACACTCTATACTCTACACCCTACAATCTACATTCTACACCCTACACTCTACACCCTACACTCTACACTCAACAATCTACACCCTACAATCTACAATCTACACTCTACACTCTACACCCTACACTCTACACTCTACAATCTACACTCTACACCCTACTCTCTACACTCTACACTCTACACCCTACACTCTATACTCTACACTCTACACCCTACACTCTACACCCTACACTCTACACTCTGCACCCTACAATCTACACTCTGCACCCTACAATCTACACTCTACACCTTACACTCTACACCCTACACTCTACACTCTACAATCTACACCCTACAATCTACACTCTATACTCTACACCCTACACTCTACACTCTACAATCTACACTCTACACCCTACTTTCTACACTCTACACCCTACACTCTACACCCTACACTCTACACACTACACCCTACACTCTATACACTACTCTCTACACTCTACACCCTACATTCCACACTCTACACTCTATACCCTACTCTCCACACTCTACACCCTACACTCTACACTCTCCACTCTACACCCTACACTCTACACTCTACACCCTACACTCTACACTCTACACCCTACTCTCTACACACTACACCCTACACTCTATACCCTACACTCTACACCCTACTCTCTACACTCTACACCCTACACTCTATACTCTACACTCTACACTCTACACCCTACACTCTACACTCTACACCCTACAATCTACACCCTACACTCTACACCCTACACTCTAAACCCTACACTCTACACGCTACACCCTACACTCTACACCCTACACTCTACACGCTACACCCTACAATCTACACCCTACACTCTACACTCTACACCCTACACTCTACACCCTACACTCTACACCCTACACTCTACACTCTACACCCTACACTCTACACCCTACACTCTACACTTTACACCCTACATTCTACACTCTACACTCTACACCCTACACTCTGCACTCTACACCCTACACTCTACACTCTATACCCTACACTCTACACCCTACACTCTACACCCTACACTCTACACTCTACACTCTACACCCTACACCCTACACCCTACACTCTACACTCTACCTTCTACACTCTACACTCTACACTCTACCTTCTACACCCTACACTCTACACTCTACCTTCTACACCCTACACTTTACACCCTACACTCTACTCTCTACACTCTACACCCTACACTCTACCCTCTACACCCTACACTCTACACTCTACCTTCTACACCCTACACTCTACACCCTACCCCCTACACTCTACACTCTACTCTCTACCTTACACACCCTATACTCTACACCCTACTCTCTACAGTCTACACCCTACACTCTATACCCTACACTCTCCACTCTACACCCTACACTCTACACTCTACACTCTACCTTCTACACTCTACACCCTACACTCTACACCCTACACTCTACACCCTACACTCTACACCCTACACTCTACACCCTACACTTTACACCCTACACTCTAAACCCTACACTCTACACTCTACACGCTACACCCTACACTCTACAACCTACACCCTACACTCTACACCCTACACTCTACACCCTACACTCTACACCCTACACTCTATACCCTACACTCTACACCCTACACTCTACACTCTACACTCTATACCCTACACTCTACACCCTACACCCTACACTCTACACTCCACACCCTACACCCTACACTCTACACTCTACCTTCTACACCCTACACTCTACACTCTACCTTCTACACCCTACACTTTACACCCTACACTCTACTCTCTACACCCTACATTCTACCCTCTACACCCTACACTCTACACTCTACCTTCTACACCCTACACTCTACACCCTACCCCCTACACTCTACACTCTACTCTCTACCTTATACACCCTATACTCTACACCCTACTCTCTACACCCTACACTCTATACCCTACACTCTACACTCTACACCCTACACTCTACACCCTACACTCTACACCCTACAGTCTACACCCTACACTCTACACTCTACACCCTACACTCTACCTTCTACACCCTACACTCTACCTTCTACACTCTACACTCTACACCCTACACTCTACACGCTACACTCTGCACTCTGCACCCTACACTCTACACCCAACACTCTACACCCTACACCCTACACTCTACACTCTACACCCTACACTCTACACCCTACAATCTACACTCTACACTCTACACCCTACACTCTACACTCTACCTTCTACACCCTACACTTTACACTCTACACTCTACTCTCTACACCCTACACTCTACCCTCTACACCCTACACTCTACACTCTACCTTCTACACCCTACACTCTACACCCTACCCCTTACACTCTACACTCTACTCTCTACCTTATACACGCTATACTCTACACCCTACTCTCTACACTCTACACTCTACACTCTATACCCTACACTCTACACCCTACACTCTACACCCTACACTCTACACCCTACAGTCTACACCCTACACTCTACACCCTACACTCTACCTTCTACACCCTACACTCTACCTTTTACTCTCTACACTCTACACCCTACACTCTACACCCTACACTCTGCACTCTGCACCCTACACTCTACACTCTACACCCAACACTCTACACCCTACACTCTACACTCTACACCCTACACTCTACACTCTACACTCTACACCCTACAATCTACACTCTACACTCTACACCCTACAATCTACACTATACACTCTACACTCTACACTCTACATTCTACACCCTACACTCTACACTGTACACTCTACACTCTACACCCTACACCCTACACTCTACACCCTACACTCTACACTCTACACTCTACCTTCTACACCCTACACTCTACACCCTACACTCTACACCTTACATTCCACACTCTACACTCTACATTCCACACTCTACACTCTATGCGCTACTCTCCACACTCTACACTCTACACTCTACACACTACACTCTACACTCTATACTCTACACCCTACAATCTACATTCTACACCCTACACTCTACACCCTACACTCTACACTCAACAATCTACACCCTACAATCTACACTCTACACCCTACACTCTACACTCTACAATCTACACCCTACTCTCTACACTCTACACTCTACACCCTACACTCTATACTCTACACCCTACACTCTACACTCTACACTCTGCACCCTACAATCTACACTCTGCACCCTACAATCTACACTCTACACCTTACACTCTACACTCTACAATCTACACTCTACACCCTACTCTCTACACTCTACACTCTACACCCTACACTCTATACTCTACACTCTACACTCTACACCCTACACTCTACACCCTACACTCTACACTCTGCACCCTACACTCTACACTCTGCACCCTACAATCTACACTCTGCACCCTACAATCTACACTCTACACCTTACACTCTACACCCTACACTCTACACTCTACAATCTACACCCTACAATCTACACTCTATACTCTACACCCTACACTCTACACTCTACAATCTACACTCTACACCCTACTTTCTACACTCTACACCCTACACTCTACACCCTACACTCTACACACTACACCCTACACTCTATACACTACTCTCTACACTCTACACCCTACATTCCACACTCTACACTCTATACCCTACTCTCCACACTCTACACCCTACACTCTACACTCTCCACTCTACACCCTACACTCTACACCCTACACTCTACACCCTACACTCTACACTCTACACCCTACTCTCTACACACTACACTCTACACTCTACACCCTACACTCTACACCCTACTCTCTACACCCTACACTCTATACCCTACACCCTACACTCTACACCCTACACTCTACACTCTACACCCTACAATCTACACCCTACACTCTACACCCTACACTCTAAACCCTACACTCTACACGCTACACCCTACACTCTAAACCCTACACTCTACACGCTACACCCTACACTCTACACCCTACACTCTACACTCTACACCCTACACTCTACACCCTACACTCTACACCCTACACTCTACACTCTACACCCTACACTCTACACCCTACACTCTATACCCTACACTCTACACCCTACACTCTACACTCTACACTCTACACCCTACACTCTACACTCTGCACTCTACACCCTACACTCTATACCCTACACTCTACACTCTACACCCTACACCCTACACTCTACACTCTACACTCTACACCCTACCCCCTACACTCTACACTCTACTCTCTACCTTACACACCCTATACTCTACACCCTACTCTCTACACTCTACACCCTACACTTTATACCCTACACTCTCCACTCTACACCCTACACTCTACACTCTACACTCTACCTTCTACACTCTACACCCTACACCCTACACTCTGCACTCTACACTCTGTACTCTGCACCCTACACTCTACACTCTACACCCTACACTCTACAATCTACACTCTGCACTCTACACCCTACACTCTACACCCTACACTCTACACTCTACACTCTACACCCTAAACTCTACACCCTACACTCTACACCCTACACCCTACCCTCTACACTCTACACCATACACTCTACACTCTCAACCTACACTCTACACTCTATACTCTACCTTCTACACTCTACACCCTACACTCTGCACTCTACACTCTACCTTCTACACCCTACACTCTACATTCTACACTCTACACTTTACACTCTACACCCTACAATCCACACTCTACACCCTACACTCTACACCCTACACTCTACATTCCACACTCTACACCCAACACTCTACACCCTACACTCTACATTCCACACTCTACACCCTACACTCTACACCCTACACTCTACACCCTACACTCTACTCTCTACCTTCTACACTCTACACACTACAGTCTACACTCTACACCCTACACTCTACACCCTACACCCTACACCCTACACTCTACACCCTACACTCTACCCTCTACACCCTACACTCTACACTCTACCTTCTACACCCTACACTCTACACCCTACCCCCTACACTCTACACTCTACTCTCTACCTTACACACCCTATACTCTACACCCTACTCTCTACACTCTACACCCTACACTCTATACCCTACACTCTCCACTCTACACCCTACACTCTACACTCTACCTTCTACACTCTACACCCTACACTCTACACCCTACACTCTGCACTCTACACTCTGTACTCTGCACCCTAAACTCTACACTCTACACCCTACACTCTACAATCTACACTCTACACTCTACACCCTACACTCTACACCCTACACTCTACACTCTACACCCTAAACTCTACACCCTACACTCTACACCCTACACCCTACCCTCTACACTCTACACCATACATTCTACACTCTCAACCTACACTCTACACTCTATACTCTACCTTCTACACTCTACACCCTACACTCTGCACTCTACACTCTACCTTCTACACCCTACATTCTACATTCTACACTCTACACTCTACACTCTACACCCTACAATCCACACTCTACACCCTACACTCTACACCCTACACTCTACATTCCACACTCTACACCCTACACTCTACACCGTACACTCTACATTCCACACTCTACACCCTACACTCTACACCCTACACTCTACACCCTACACTCTACACCCTACACTCTACTCTCTACCTTCTACACTCTACACACTACAGTCTACACTCTACACCCTACACTCTACACCCTACACCCTACACCCTACACTCTACACCCTACACTCTACACCCTACACTCTACACCCTACACTCTGCACTCTACACTCTACACTCTACCTTCTACACTCTACACCCTACACTCTACACCCTACACTCTAAACCCTACACCTTACACTCTACACTCTATACTCTACACCCTACTCTCTACCTTCTACACTCTACATTCTACACCCTACACTCTACACTCTACACTTTACACTCTACACTCTACACCCTACATTCTAGACTCTAGACTATACACCCTACACTCTACACTCTACACCCTACACTCTACACTCTACACCCTACACTCTACACTCTACACTCTACACCCTACACCCTACACTCTACACTCTACCTTCTACACTCTACACTCTACACTCTACCTTCTACACCCTACACTCTACACTCTACCTTCTACACCCTACACTTTACACCCTACACTCTACTCTCTACACTCTACACCCTACACTCTACCCTCTACACCCTACACTCTACACTCTACCTTCTACACCCTACACTCTACACCCTACCCCCTACACTCTACACTCTACTCTCTACCTTACACACCCTATACTCTACACCCTACTCTCTACACTCTACACCCTACACTCTATACCCTACACTCTCCACTCTACACCCTACACTCTACACTCTACCTTCTACACTCTACACCCTACACTCTACACCCTACACTCTGCACTCTACACTCTGTACTCTGCACCCTACACTCTACACTCTACACCCTACACTCTACACCCTACACTCTACACTCTACACTCTACACCCTAAACTCTACACCCTACACTCTACACCCTACACCCTACCCTCTACACTCTACACCATACACTCTACACTCTCAACCTACACTCTACACTCTATACTCTACCTTCTACACTCTACACCCTACACTCTGCACTCTACACTCTACCTTCTACACCCTACACTCTACATTCTACATTCTACACTCTACACTCTACACCCCACACTCTACACCCTACACTCTACACCCTACACTCTACATTCCACACTCTACACCCTACACTCTACACCCTACACTCTACATTCCACACTCTACACCCTACTCTCTACACCCTACACTCTACACCCTACACTCTACACCCTACACTCTACTCTCTACCTTCTACACTCTACACACTACAGTCTACACTCTACACCCTACACTCTACACCCTACACCCTACACCCTACACTCTACACCCTACACTCTACACCCTACACTCTACACCCTACACTCTGCACCCTACATTCTACACCCTACAGTCTGCACTCTACACTCTACACTCTACCTTCTACACTCTACACCCTACACTCTACACCCTACACTCTAAACCCTACACCTTACACTCTACACTCTATACTCTACACCCTACTCTCTACCTTCTACACTCTACATTCTACACCCTACACTCTACACTCTACACTTTACACTCTACACTCTACACCCTACATTCTAGACTCTAGACTATACACCCTACACTCTACACCCTACACTCCACACTCTACACCCTACACTCTACACCCTACAATCTACACTCCACACTCTACACCCTACACCCTACACTCTACATTCTACACCCTACACTCTACATTCCACACTCTACACTCCACACCCTACACTCTACACCCTACACTCTACACTCTACACCCTACACTCTACACCCTACACTCTACACCCTACAATCTACACTCTACACCCTACACTCTACACTCTATACTCTACACTCTACACCCTACACTTTACACCCTACACTCTACACCCTACACTCTACACCCTACACTCTACACTCTATAATCTACACTCTACACCCTAGAATCTACACTCTACACTCTACAATCTACACCCTACAATCTACACTCTACACCCTACAATCTACACTCTACACTCTATACTCTACACTCTACACTCTACAGTCTACACCCTACACTCTACACCCTACACTCTACACCCTACACTCTATACTCTACACCCTACAATCTACACTCTACACCCTACACTCTACACCCTACACTCTATAACCTACACCCTACACTCTACACACTACACACTACACTCTACACTCTATACTCTACACCCTACAATCTACATTCTACACCCTACACTCTACACTCTACACTCAACAATCTACACCCTACAATCTACACTCTACACTCTACACTCTACACTCTACACTCTACACCCTACTCTCTACACTCTACACTCTACACTCTACACTCTATACTCTACACTCTACACCCTACACTCTACACTCTGCATCCTACAATCTACACTCTACACCTTACACTCTACACCCTACACTCTACAATCTACACCCTACAATCTACACTCTATACTCTACACTCTACACCCTACACTCTACACTCTACAATCTACACTCTACACCCTACTCTCTACAATCTACACCCTACACTCTACACCCTACACTCTACACACTACACCCTACACTCTATACACTACTCTCTACACTCTACTCCCTACATTCCACACTCTACACTCTACATTCCACACTCTACACTCTATACCCTACTCTCCACACTCTACACCCTACACTCTACACTCTACAATCTACACTCTACACCCTACACTCTACACCCTACACTCTACACTCTACACCCTACACTCTACACCCTACACTCTACACCCTACACTCTACACTCTACACCCTACTCTCTACACACTACACCCTACACTCTATACCCTACACTCTACACTCTACACCCTACTCTCTACACTCTACACCCTTCACTCTATACTCTACACCCTACACTCTACACTCTACACTCTACACTGTACAATCTACACCATACACTCTACACCCTACACTCTACACCCTACACTCTAAACCCTACACTCTACACGCTACACCCTACACCCTACACCCTACACTCTACAGCCTACACTCTACACCCTACACTCTACACCCTACACTCTATACCCTACACTCTACACCCTACACTCTACACCCTACACTCTACACTCTATACCCTACACTCTACACTCTATACCCTACACTCTACACCCTACACTCTACACCCTACACTCTACACCCTACACTCTACACTCTACACTCTACACCCTACACCCTACACTCTACATTCTACACCCTACACTCTACACTCTACACTCTACCTTCTACACCCTACATTCTACACTCTACACTCTACCTTCTACACCCTACACTTTACACCATACACTCTACTCTCTACACCCTACACTCTACCCTCTACACCCTACACTCTACACTCTACCTTCTACACCCTACACTCTACACCCTACCCCCTACACTCTACACTCTACTCTCTACCTTATACACCCTATACTCTACACCCTACTCTCTACACCCTACACTCTATACCCTACACTCTACACTCTACACCCTACACTCTACACCCTACAGTCTACACCCTACACTCTACACTCTACACCCTACACTCTACCTTCTACACCCTACACTCTACCTTCTACACTCTACACTCTACACCCTACACTCTACACTCTACACCCTACACTCTGCACTCTGCACCCTACACCCAACACTCTACACCCTACACTCTACACCCTACACTCTACACCCTACAATCTACACCCTACAATCTACACTCTACACCCTACACTCTACCTTCTACACCCTACACTTTACACCCTACACTCTACTCTCTACACTCTACACCCTACACTCTACCCTCTACACTCTACCCTCTACACTCTACCTTCTACACCCTACACTCTACACCCTACCCCCTACACTCTACTCTCTACCTTATACACGCTATACTCTACACCCTACTCTCTACACTCTACACCCTACACTCTATACCCTACACTCTACACTCTACACCCTACACTCTACACCCTACAGTCTACACCCTACACTCTACACCCTACACTCTACCTTCTACACTCCACACTCTACCTTCTACACTCTACACCCTGCACTCTACACTCTACACCCTACACTCTGCACTCTGCACTCTGCACTCTGCACCCTACACTCTACCTTCTACACCCAACACTCTACACCCTACACTCTACACCCTACACTCTACACTCTACACCCTACAATCTACACTCAACACTCTACACCCTACACTCTACACTCTACACCCTACAATCTACAGTCTACACTCTACACCCTACACCATACACTCTACACTCTAGACCCTACAATCTACACCCTACACTCTACACCCTACACTCTACAATCTACACTCTACACTCTACACCCTACACTCTACACCCTACACTCTACACCCTACACCCTACACTCTACACTCTACCTTCTACACCCTACACTCTACACTCTACACCCTACACTCTACACCCTACACTCTACAATCTACACTCTACACCCTACACTCTACACCCTACACTCTACACCCTACACCCTACACTCTACACTCTACCTTCTACACCCTACACTCTACACTCTACACACTACACTCTACACCCTACACCCTACATTCTACACTCTACACCCTACACTCTACACCCTACAGCCTACACTCTACACTCTATACTCTACACCCTACACCCTACCCTCTACACTCTACACCCTACACTCTACACTCTCAACCTACACTCTACACTCTACACTCTATACTCTACCTTCTACACTCTACACCCTACACTCTGCACTCTACACTCTATACTCTACACCCTACACCCTACCCTCTACACTCTACACCCTACACTCTACACTCTCAAACTACACTCTACACTCTACACTCTATACTCTACAATCTACACTCTACACCCTACACTCTACATTCTACATTCTACACTCTACACCTACACTCTACACTCTACACCATACATTCCACACTCTACACCCTACACTCTACACCCTACACTCTACATTCCACACTCTACACCCTAAACTCTACACCCTACACTCTACATTCCACACTCTACACCCTACACTCTACACCCTACACTCTACTCTCTACCTTCTACACTCTACACACTACACTCTACATTCTACACTATACACTCTATTCTCTACCTTCTGCACTCTACACCCTACAGTCTACATCCTACACTCTACACCCTACACTCTACACCCTACACACTACACTCTACACACTACACTCTACACACTACACTCTATACTCTACACTCTACATCCTACACCCTACACCCTACACTCTACACCCTACACTCTACACCCTACACTCTACACCCTACATTCTACACCCTACACTCTGCACTCTACACTCTACCTTCTACACTCTACACCCTACACTCTAAACCCTACACCTTACACTCTACACCTTACACTCTACACTCTATACTCTACACCCTACTCTCTACCTTCTACACTCTACATTCTACACCCTACACTCTACACTCTACACCCTACACTCTACAACCTACATTCTAGACTCTAGACTATACACCCTACACTCTACACTCTACACTCCACACTCTACACCCTACACTCTACACCCTACAATCTACACTCCACTCTCTACACCCTACACACTACACTCTACATTCTACACCCTACACTCTACATTCCACACTCTACACCCTACACCCTACACTCTACACCCTACACTCTACACTCTACACTCTACACCCTACAATCTACACTCTACACCCTACACCCTACACTCTACACTCTATACTCTACACCCTACACTCTACACCCTACACTCTACACCCTACACTCTACACCCTACACTCTATATTCTACACTCTACACCCTACAATCTACACTCTACACCCTACACTCTACACTCTACAATCTACACCCTACAATCTACACTCTACACTCTACACCCTACAATCTACAGTCTACACTCTACACCCTACACTATACACTCTACACTCTACATTCTACACCCTACACTCTACACTGTACACTCTACACTCTACACCCTACACCCTACACTCTACACCCTACACTCTACACTCTACACTCTACCTTCTACACCCTACACTCTACACTCTACACTCTACACCCTACACTCTACACCCTACATTCCACACTCTACACTCTACATTCCACACTCTACACTCTATGCCCTACTCTCCACACTCTACACTCTACACTCTACACACTACACTCTACACTCTATACTCTACACCCTACAATCTACATTCTACACCCTACACTCTACACTCAACAATCTACACCCTACAATCTACACTCTACACTCTACACCCTACACTCTACACTCTACAATCTACACTCTACACCCTACTCTCTACACTCTACACTCTACACCCTACACTCTATACTCTACACTCTACACCCTACACTCTACACCCTACACTCTACACCCTACAATCTACACTCTGCACCCTACAATCTACACTCTACACCTTACACTCTACACCCTACACTCTACAATCTACACCCTACAATCTACACTCTATACTCTACACCCTACACTCTACACTCTACAATCTACTTTCTACACTCTACACCCTACACTCTACACCCTACAATCTACACACTACACCCTACACTCTATACACTACTCTGTACACTCTACACCCTACATTCCACACTCTACACTCTACACTCTACACTCTCCACTCTACACCCTACACTCTACACCCTACACTCTGCACCCTACACTCTACACTCTACACCCTACTCTCTACACACTACACCCTACACTCTATACCCTACACTCTACACCCTACTCTCTACACTCTACACCCTACACTCTATACCCTACACCCTACACTCTACACCCTACACTCTACACTCTACACTCTACACTCTACCTTCTACACCCTACACTCTACACTCTACCTTCTACACCCTACACTTTACACCCTACACTCTACTCTCTACACTCTACACCCTACACTCTACCCTCTACACCCTACACTCTACACTCTACCTTCTACACCCTACACTCTACACCCTACCCCCTACACTCTACACTCTACTCTCTACCTTACACACCCTATACTCTACACCCTACTCTCTACACTCTACACCCTACACTCTATACCCTACACTCTCCACTCTACACCCTACACTCTACACTCTACACTCTACCTTCTACACTCTACACCCTACACTCTACACCCTACACTCTGCACTCTACACTCTGTACTCTGCACCCTACACTCTACACTCTACACCCTACACTCTACAATCTACACTCTACACCCTACACTCTACACCCTACACTCTACACTCTACACTCTACACCCTAAACTCTACACCCTACACTCTACACTCTACACCCTACACTCTACACTCTACACCATACACTCTACACTCTCAACCTACACTCTACACTCTATACTCTACCTTCTACACTCTACACCCTACACTCTGCACTCTACACTCTACCTTCTACACCCTACACTCTACATTCTACACTCTACACCTACACTCTACACCCTACAATCCACACTCTACACCCTACACTCTACATTCCACACTCTACACCCTACACTCTACACCCTACACTCTACATTCCACACTCTACACCCTACACTCTACACCCTACACTCTACACCCTACACTCTACACCCTACACTCTACTCTCTACCTTCTACACTCTACACACTACAGTCTACACTCTACACCCTACACTCTACACCCTACACCCTACACTCTACACCCTACACTCTACACCCTACACTCTACACCCTACACTCTACACCCTACATTCTACACCCTACACTCTGCACTCTACACTCTACACTCTACCTTCTACACTCTACACCCTACACTCTACACCCTACACTCTAAACCCTACACCTTACACTCTACACTCTATACTCTACACCCTACTCTCTACCTTCTACACTCTACATTCTACACCCTACACTCTACACTCTACACTTTATACTCTACACTCTACACCCTACATTCTAGACTCTAGACTATACACCCTACACTCTACACCCTACACTCCACACTCTACACCCTACACTCTACACCCTACAATCTACACTCCACACTCTACACCCTACACCCTACACTCTACATTCTACACCCTACACTCTACATTCCACACTCTACACTCCACACCATACACTCTACACCCTACACTCTACACTCTACACCCTACACTCTACACCCTACACTCTACACCCTACAATCTACACTCTACACCCTACACTCTACACCCTACACTCTACACTCTATACTCTACACTCTACACCCTACACTTTACACCCTACACCCTACACTCTACACCCTACACTCTACACTCTATAATCTACACTCTACACCCTAGAATCTACACTCTACACTCTACAATCTACACCCTACAATCTACACTCTACACCCTACAATCTACACTCTACACTCTATACTCTACACTCTACACTCTACACCCTACACTCTACACCCTACACTCTACACCCTACACTCTATACTCTACACCCTACAATCTACACTCTACACCCTACACTCTACACCCTACACCCTACACTCTATACCCTACACCCTACACTCTACACACTACACACTACACTCTACACTCTATACTCTACACCCTACAATCTACATTCTACACCCTACACTCTACACCCTACACTCTACACTCAACAATCTACACCCTACAATCTACACTCTACACTCTACACTCTACAATCTACACTCTACACCCTACTCTCTACACTCTACACCCTACACTCTACACCCTACACTCTACACTCTATACTCTACACTCTACACCCTACACTCTACACTCTGCATCCTACAATCTACACTCTACACCTTACACTCTACACCCTACACTCTACACTCTACAATCTACACCCTACAATATACACTCTATACTCTACACTCTACACCCTACACTCTACCATCTACACTCTACACCCTACTCTCTACAATCTACACCCTACACTCTACACCCTACACTCTACACACTACACCCTACACTTTATACACTACTCTCTACACTCTACTCCCTACATTCCACACTCTACACTCTACATTCCACACTCTACACTCTATACCCTACTCTCCACACTCTACACCCTACACTCTACACTCTACAATCTACACTCTGCACCCTACACTCTACACCCTAAACTCTACACCCTACACTCTACACTCTACACCCTACACTCTACACCCTACACTCTACACCCTACACTCTACACTCTACACCCTACTCTCTACACACTACACCCTACACTCTATACCTTACACTCTACACTCTACACCCTACTCTCTACACTCTACACCCTTCACTCTATACCCTACACCCTACACTCTACACTCTACACTCTACACCCTACAATCTACACCATACACTCTACACCCTACACTCTACACCCTACACTCTAAACCCTACACTCTACACTCTACACGCTACACCCTACACTCTACACCCTACACCCTACACTCTACAGCCTACACTCTACACCCTACACTCTACACCCTACACTCTATACCCTACACTCTACACCCTACACTCTACACTCTATACCCTACACTCTACACTCTATACCCTACACTCTACACCCTACACTCTACACCCTACACTCTACACCCTACACCCTACACTCTACCTTCTACACCCTACACTTTACACCCTACACTCTACTCTCTACACTCTACACCCTACACTCTACCCTCTACACTCTACCCTCTACACTCTACCTTCTACACCCTACACTCTACACCCTACCCCCTACACTCTACTCTCTACCTTATACACGCTATACTCTACACCCTACTCTCTACACTCTACACCCTACACTCTATACCCTACACTCTACACTCTACACCCTACACTCTACACCCTACACTCTACACCCTACAGTCTACACCCTACACTCTACACCCTACACTCTACCTTCTACACTCCACACTCTACCTTCTACACTCTACACCCTGCACTCTACACTCTACACCCTACACTCTGCACTCTGCACTCTGCACTCTGCACCCTACACTCTACCTTCTACACCCAACACTCTACACCCTACACTCTACACCCTACACTCTACACTCTACACCCTACAATCTACACTCAACACTCTACACCCTACACTCTACACTCTACACCCTACAATCTACAGTCTACACTCTACACCCTACACTATACACTCTACACTCTAGACCCTACACTCTACACCCTACACTCTACACCCTACACTCTACAATCTACACTCTACACTCTACACCCTACACTCTACACCCTACACTCTACACCCTACACCCTACACTCTACACTCTACCTTCTACACCCTACACTCTACACTCTACACCCTACACTCTACACCCTATACTCTACAATCTACACTTTACACCCTACACTCTACACCCTACACTCTACACCCTACACCCTACACTCTACACTCTACCTTCTACACCCTACACTCTACACTCTACACACTACATTCTACACCCTACACCCTACATTCTACACTCTACACCCTACACTCTACACCCTACAGCCTACACTCTACACTCTACACTCTATACTCTACCTTCTACACTCTACACCCTACACTCTACACTCTATACTCTACACCCTACACCCTACCCTCTACACTCTACACCCTACACTCTACACTCTCAAACTACACTCTACACTCTACACTCTATACTCTACAATCTACACTCTACACCCTACACTCTACATTCTACATTCTACACTCTACACCTACACTCTACACTCTACACCATACATTCCACACTCTACACCCTACACTCTACACCCTACACTCTACATTCCACACTCTACACCCTAAACTCTACACCCTACACTCTACATTCCACACTCTACACCCTACACTCTACACCCTACACTCTACTCTCTACCTTCTACACTCTACACACTACACTCTACATTCTACACTATACACTCTATTCTCTACCTTCTGCACTCTACACCCTACAGTCTACATCCTACACTCTACACCCTACACTCTACACCCTACACACTACACTCTACACACTACACTCTACACACTACACTCTATACTCTACACTCTACATCCTACACCCTACACCCTACACCCTACACCCTACACTCTACACCCTACACTCTACACCCTACACTCTACACCCTACATTCTACACCCTACACTCTGCACTCTACACTCTACCTTCTACACTCTACACCCTACACTCTAAACCCTACACCTTACACTCTACACCTTACACTCTACACTCTATACTCTACACCCTACTCTCTACCTTCTACACTCTACATTCTACACCCTACACTCTACACTCTACACCCTACACTCTACACCCTACATTCTAGACTCTAGACTATACACCCTACACTCTACACTCTACACTCCACACTCTACACCCTACACTCTACACCCTACAATCTACACTCCACTCTCTACACCCTACACACTACACTCTACATTCTACACCCTACACTCTACATTCCACACTCTACACCCTACACCCTACACTCTACACCCTACACTCTACACTCTACACTCTACACCCTACAATCTACACTCTACACCCTACACCCTACACTCTACACTCTATACTCTACACCCTACACTCTACACCCTACACTCTACACCCTACACTCTACACCCTACACTCTATATTCTACACTCTACACCCTACAATCTACACTCTACACCCTACACTCTACACTCTACAATCTACACCCTACAATCTACACTCTACACTCTACACCCTACAATCTACAGTCTACACTCTAAACCCTACACTATACACTCTACACTCTACATTCTACACCCTACACTCTACACTGTACACTCTACACCCTACACCCTACACTCTACACCCTACACTCTACACTCTACACTCTACCTTCTACACCCTACACTCTACACTCTACACTCTACACCCTACACTCTACACCCTACATTCCACACTCTACACTCTACATTCCACACTCTACACTCTATGCCCTACTCTCCACACTCTACACTCTACACTCTACACACTACACTCTACACTCTATACTCTACACCCTACAATCTACATTCTACACCCTACACTCTACACTCAACAATCTACACCCTACAATCTACACTCTACACTCTACACCCTACACTCTACACTCTACAATCTACACTCTACACCCTACTCTCTACACTCTACACTCTACACCCTACACTCTATACTCTACACTCTACACCCTACACTCTACACCCTACACTCTACACCCTACAATCTACACTCTGCACCCTACAATCTACACTCTACACCTTACACTCTACACCCTACACTCTACAATCTACACCCTACAATCTACACTCTATACTCTACACCCTACACTCTACACTCTACAATCTACTTTCTACACTCTACACCCTACACTCTACACCCTACAATCTACACACTACACCCTACACTCTATACACTACTCTGTACACTCTACACCCTACATTCCACACTCTACACTCTACACTCTACACTCTCCACTCTACACCCTACACTCTACACCCTACACTCTGCACCCTACACGCTACACTCTACACCCTACTCTCTACACACTACACCCTACACTCTATACCCTACACTCTACACCCTACTCTCTACACTCTACACCCTACACTCTATACCCTACACCCTACACTCTACACCCTACACTCTACACTCTACACTCTACACTCTACACTCTACCTTCTACACCCTACACTCTACACTCTACCTTCTACACCCTACACTTTACACCCTACACTCTACTCTCTACACTCTACACCCTACACTCTACCCTCTACACCCTACACTCTACACTCTACCTTCTACACCCTACACTCTACACCCTACTCCCTACACTCTACACTCTACTCTCTACCTTACACACCCTATACTCTACACCCTACTCTCTACACTCTACACCCTACACTCTATACCCTACACTCTCCACTCTACACCCTACACTCTACACTCTACACTCTACCTTCTACACTCTACACCCTACACTCTACACCCTACACTCTGCACTCTACACTCTGTACTCTGCACCCTACACTCTACACTCTACACCCTACACTCTACAATCTACACTCTACACCCTACACTCTACACCCTACACTCTACACTCTACACTCTACACCCTAAACTCTACACCCTACACTCTACACTCTACACCCTACACCCTACCCTCTACACTCTACACCATACACTCTACACTCTCAACCTACACTCTACACTCTATACTCTACCTTCTACACTCTACACCCTACACTCTGCACTCTACACTCTACCTTCTACACCCTACACTCTACATTCTACATTCTACACTCTACACCTACACTCTACACCCTACAATCCACACTCTACACCCTACACTCTACATTCCACACTCTACACCCTACACTCTACACCCTACACTCTACATTCCACACTCTACACCCTACACTCTACACCCTACACTCTACACCCTACACTCTACACCCTACACTCTACTCTCTACCTTCTACACTCTACACACTACAGTCTACACTCTACACCCTACACTCTACACCCTACACCCTACACTCTACACCCTACACTCTACACCCTACACTCTACACCCTACACTCTACACCCTACATTCTACACCCTACACTCTGCACTCTACACTCTACACTCTACCTTCTACACTCTACACCCTACACTCTACACCCTACACTCTAAACCCTACACCTTACACTCTACACTCTATACTCTACACCCTACTCTCTACCTTCTACACTCTACATTCTACACCCTACACTCTACACTCTACACTTTATACTCTACACTCTACACCCTACATTCTAGACTCTAGACTATACACCCTACACTCTACACCCTACACTCCACACTCTACACCCTACACTCTACACCCTACAATCTACACTCCACACTCTACACCCTACACCCTACACTCTACATTCTACACCCTACACTCTACATTCCACACTCTACACTCCACACCCTACACTCTACACCCTACACTCTACACTCTACACTCTACACCCTACACTCTACACCCTACACTCTACACCCTACAATCTACACTCTACACCCTACACTCTACACCCTACACTCTACACTCTATACTCTACACTCTACACCCTACACTTTACACCCTACACCCTACACTCTACACCCTACACTCTACACTCTATAATCTACACTCTACACCCTAGAATCTACACTCTACACTCTACAATCTACACCCTACAATCTACACTCTACACCCTACAATCTACACTCTACACTCTATACTCTACACTCTACACTCTACAGTCTACACCCTACACTCTACACCCTACACTCTACACCCTACACTCTATACTCTACACCCTACAATCTACACTCTACACCCTACACTCTACACCCTACACCCTACACTCTATACCCTACACCCTACACTCTACACACTACACACTACACTCTACACTCTATACTCTACACCCTACAATCTACATTCTACACCCTACACTCTACACCCTACACTCTACACTCAACAATCTACACCCTACAATCTACACTCTACACTCTACAATCTACACTCTACACCCTACTCTCTACACTCTACACCCTACACTCTACACCCTACACTCTACACTCTATACTCTACACTCTACACCCTACACTCTACACTCTGCATCCTACAATCTACACTCTACACCTTACACTCTACACCCTACACTCTACACTCTACAATCTACACCCTACAATCTACACTCTATACTCTACACTCTACACCCTACACTCTACCATCTACACTCTACACCCTACTCTCTACAATCTACACCCTACACTCTACACCCTACACTCTACACACTACACCCTACACTTTATACACTACTCTCTACACTCTACTCCCTACATTCCACACTCTACACTCTACATTCCACACTCTACACTCTATACCCTACTCTCCACACTCTACACCCTACACTCTACACTCTACAATCTACACTCTGCACCCTACACTCTACACCCTAAACTCTACACCCTACACTCTACACTCTACACCCTACACTCTACACCCTACACTCTACACCCTACACTCTACACCCTACTCTCTACACACTACACCCTACACTCTATACCTTACACTCTACACTCTACACCCTACTCTCTACACTCTACACCCTTCACTCTATACCCTACACCCTACACTCTACACTCTACACTCTACACCCTACAATCTACACCATACACTCTACACCCTACACTCTACACCCTACACTCTAAACCCTACACTCTACACTCTACACGCTACACTCTACACCCTACACCCTACACTCTACAGCCTACACTCTACACCCTACACTCTACACCCTACACTCTATACCCTACACTCTACACCCTACACTCTACACTCTATACCCTACACTCTACACTCTATACCCTACACTCTACACCCTACACTCTACACCCTACACTCTACACCCTACACTCTACACTCTACACTCTACACCCTACACCCTACACCCTACCCCCTACACTCTACACTCTACTCTCTACCTTATACACCCTATACTCTACACCCTACTCTCTACACCCTACACTCTATGCCCTACACTCTACACCCTACACTCTACACCCTACACTCTACACCCTACAGTCTACACCCTACACTCTACACTCTACACTCTACCTTCTACACCCTACACTCTACCTTCTACACTCTACACGCTACACTCTGCACTCTGCACCCTACACTCTACACCCAACACTCTACACCCTACACCCTACACTCTACACTCTACACCCTACACTCTACACCCTACAATCTACACTCTACACTCTACACCCTACACTCTACACTCTACCTTCTACACCCTACACTTTACACTCTACACTCTACTCTCTACACCCTACACTCTACCCTCTACACCCTACACTCTACACTCTACCTTCTACACCCTACACTCTACACCCTACCCCCTACACTCTACACTCTACTCTCTACCTTATACACGCTATACTCTACACCCTACTCTCTACACTCTACACCCTACACTCTATACCCTACACTCGACACCCTACACTCTACACTCTACACCCTACAGTCTACACCCTACACTCTACACCCTACACTCTACCTTCTACACCCTACACTCTACCTTTTACTCTCTACACTCTACACCCTACACTCTACACCCTACACTCTGCACTCTGCACCCTACACTCTGCACTCTACACCCAACACTCTACACCCTACACTCTACACTCTACACCCTACACTCTACACTCTACACTCTACACCCTACAATCTACACTCTACACTCTACACCCTACAATCTACAGTCTACACTCTACACCCTACACTCTACACCCTACACTCTACACTGTACACTCTACACTCTACACCCTACACCCTACACTCTACACCCTACACTCTACACTCTACACTCTACCTTCTACACCCTACACTCTACACTCTACACTCTACACCCTACACTCTACACCTTACATTCCACACTCTACACTCTACATTCCACACTCTACACTCTATGCCCTACTCTCCACACTCTACACTCTACACTCTACACACTACACTCTACACTCTATACTCTACACCCTACAATCTACATTCTACACCCTACACTCTACACCCTACACTCTACACTCTACACTCAACAATCTACACCCTACAATCTACACTCTACACTCTACACCCTACACTCTACACCCTACACTCTACACCCTACAGTCTACACCCTACACTCTACACCCTACACTCTACCTTCTACACCCTACACTCTACCTTTTACTCTCTACACTCTACACCCTACACTCTACACCCTACACTCTGCACTCTGCACCCTACACTCTACACTCTACACCCAACACTCTACACCCTACACTCTACACCCTACACTCTACACTCTACACCCTACAATCTACACTCTACACTCTACACCCTACAATCTACAGTCTACACTCTACACCCTACACTATACACTCTACACTCTACACTCTACATTCTACACCCTACACTCTACACTGTACACTCTACACTCTACACCCTACACCCTACACTCTACACCCTACACTCTACACTCTACACTCTACCTTCTACACCCTACACTCTACACTCTACACTCTACACCCTACACTCTACACCTTACATTCCACACTCTACACTCTACATTCCACACTCTACACTCTATGCCCTACTCTCCACACTCTACACTCTACACTCTACACACTACACTCTACACTCTATACTCTACACCCTACAATCTACATTCTACACCCTACACTCTACACCCTACACTCTACACTCAACAATCTACACCCTACAATCTACAATCTACACTCTACACTCTACACCCTACACTCTACACTCTACAATCTACACTCTACACCCTACTCTCTACACTCTACACCCTACACTCTATACTCTACACTCTACACCCTACACTCTACACCCTACACTCTACACTCTGCACCCTACAATCTACACTCTGCACCCTACAATCTACACTCTACACCTTACACTCTACACCCTACACTCTACACTCTACAATCTACACCCTACAATCTACACTCTATACTCTACACCCTACACTCTACACTCTACAATCTACACTCTACACCCTACTTTCTACACTCTACACCCTACACTCTACACCCTACACTCTACACACTACACCCTACACTCTATACACTACTCTCTACACTCTACACCCTACATTCCACACTCTACACTCTATACCCTACTCTCCACACTCTACACCCTACACTCTACACTCTCCACTCTACACCCTACACTCTACACCCTACTCTCTACACACTACACCCTACACTCTATACCCTACACTCTACACCCTACTCTCTACACTCTACACCCTACACTCTATACCCTACACTCTACACTCTACACCCTACACTCTACACTCTACACCCTACAATCTACACCCTACACTCTACACCCTACACTCTAAACCCTACACTCTACACGCTACACCCTACACTCTAAACCCTACACTCTACACGCTACACCCTACAATCTACACCCTACACTCTACACTCTACACCCTACACTCTACACCCTACACTCTACACCCTACACTCTACACTCTACACCCTACACTCTACACCCTACACTCTACACTTTACACCCTACACTCTACACTCTACACTCTACACCCTACACTCTGCACTCTACACCCTACACTCTACACTCTATACCCTACACTCTACACCCTACACTCTACACCCTACACTCTACACTCTACACTCTACACCCTACACCCTACACTCTACACCCTACACTCTACACTCTACCTTCTACACTCTACACTCTACACTCTACCTTCTACACCCTACACTCTACACTCTACCTTCTACACCCTACACTTTACACCCTACACTCTACTCTCTACACTCTACACCCTACACTCTACCCTCTACACCCTACACTCTACACTCTACCTTCTACACCCTACACTCTACACCCTACCCCCTACACTCTACACTCTACTCTCTACCTTACACACCCTATACTCTACACCCTACTCTCTACAGTCTACACCCTACACTCTATACCCTACACTCTCCACTCTACACCCTACACTCTACACTCTACACTCTACCTTCTACACTCTACACCCTACACTCTACACCCTACACTCTACACCCTACACTCTACACTCTACACTCTCAACCTACACTCTACACTCTATACTCTACCTTCTACACTCTACACCCTACACTCTGCACTCTACACTCTACCTTCTACACCCTACATTCTACATTCTACACTCTACACTCTACACTCTACACCCTACAATCCACACTCTACACCCTACACTCTACACCCTACACTCTACATTCCACACTCTACACCCTACACTCTACACCGTACACTCTACATTCCACACTCTACACCCTACACTCTACACCCTACACTCTACACCCTACACTCTACACCCTACACTCTACTCTCTACCTTCTACACTCTACACACTACAGTCTACACTCTACACCCTACACTCTACACCCTACACCCTACACCCTACACCCTACACTCTACACCCTACACTCTACACCCTACACTCTGCACTCTACACTCTACACTCTACCTTCTACACTCTACACCCTACACTCTACACCCTACACTCTAAACCCTACACCTTACACTCTACACTCTATACTCTACACCCTACTCTCTACCTTCTACACTCTACATTCTACACCCTACACTCTACCCTCTACACTTTACACTCTACACTCTACACCCTACATTCTAGACTCTAGACTATACACCCTACACTCTACACTCTACACCCTACACTCTACACTCTACACCCTACACTCTACACTCTACACTCTACACCCTACACCCTACACTCTACACTCTACACCCTACACTCTACACTCTACCTTCTACACTCTACACTCTACACTCTACCTTCTACACCCTACACTCTACACTCTACCTTCTACACCCTACACTTTACACCCTACACTCTACTCTCTACACTCTACACCCTACACTCTACCCTCTACACCCTACACTCTACACTCTACCTTCTACACCCTACACTCTACACCCTACCCCCTACACTCTACACTCTACTCTCTACCTTACACACCTTATACTCTACACCCTACTCTCTACACTCTACACCCTACACTCTATACCCTACACTCTCCACTCTACACCCTACACTCTACACTCTACACTCTACCTTCTACACTCTACACCCTACACTCTACACCCTACACTCTGCACTCTACACTCTGTACTCTGCACCCTACACTCTACACTCTACACCCTACACTCTACACCCTACACTCTACACTCTACACTCTACACCCTAAACTCTACACCCTACACTCTACACCCTACACCCTACCCTCTACACTCTACACCATACACTCTACACTCTCAACCTACACTCTATACTCTACCTTCTACACTCTACACCCTACACTCTGCACTCTACACTCTACCTTCTACACCCTACACTCTACATTCTACATTCTACACTCTACACTCTACACCCCACACTCTACACCCTACACTCTACACCCTACACTCTACATTCCACACTCTACACCCTACACTCTACACCCTACACTCTACATTCCACACTCTACACCCTACTCTCTACACCCTACACTCTACACCCTACACTCTACACCCTACACTCTACTCTCTACCTTCTACACTCTACACACTACAGTCTACACTCTACACCCTACACTCTACACCCTACACCCTACACCCTACACTCTACACCCTACACTCTACACCCTACACTCTACACCCTACACTCTGCACCCTACATTCTACACCCTACAGTCTGCACTCTACACTCTACACTCTACCTTCTACACTCTACACCCTACACTCTACACCCTACACTCTAAACCCTACACCTTACACTCTACACTCTACACCCTACTCTCTACCTTCTACACTCTACATTCTACACCCTACACTCTACACTCTACACTTTACACTCTACACCCTACATTCTAGACTCTAGACTATACACCCTACACTCTACACCCTACACTCCACACTCTACACCCTACACTCTACACCCTACAATCTACACTCCACACTCTACACCCTACACCCTACACTCTACATTCTACACCCTACACTCTACATTCCACACTCTACACTCCACACCCTACACTCTACACCCTACACTCTACACTCTACACCCTACACTCTACACCCTACACTCTACACCCTATAATCTACACTCCATACCCTACACTCTACACCCTACACTCTACACTCTACACCCTACACTCTACACCCTACACTCTACACCCTATAATCTACACTCTACACCCTACACTCTACACTCTATACTCTACACTCTACACCCTACACTTTACACCCTACACTCTACACCCTACACTCTACACCCTACACTCTACACTCTATAATCTACACTCTACACCCTAGAATCTACACTCTACACTCTACAATCTACACCCTACAATCTACACTCTACACCCTACAATCTACACTCTACACTCTATACTCTACACTCTACACTCTACAGTCTACACCCTACACTCTACACCCTACACTCTACACCCTACACTCTATACTCTACACCCTACAATCTACACTCTACACCCTACACTCTACACCCTACACTCTATACCCTACACCCTACACTCTACACACTACACACTACACTCTACACTCTATACTCTACACCCTACAATCTACATTCTACACTCTACACTCTACACTCAACAATCTACACCCTACAATCTACACTCTACACTCTACACTCTACAATCTACACTCTACACCCTACTCTCTACACTCTACACTCTACACTCTACACTCTATACTCTACACTCTACACCCTACACTCTACACTCTGCATCCTACAATCTACACTCTACACCTTACACTCTACACCCTACACTCTACAATCTACACCCTACAATCTACACTCTATACTCTACACTCTACACCCTACACTCTACACTCTACAATCTACACTCTACACCCTACTCTCTACAATCTACACCCTACACTCTACACCCTACACTCTACACACTACACCCTACACTCTATACACTACTCTCTACACTCTACTCCCTACATTCCACACTCTACACTCTACATTCCACACTCTACACTCTATACCCTACTCTCCACACTCTACACCCTACACTCTACACTCTACAATCTACACTCTACACCCTACACTCTACACCCTACACTCTACACCCTACACTCTACACTCTACACCCTACACTCTACACCCTACACTCTACACCCTACACTCTACACTCTACACCCTACTCTCTACACACTACACCCTACACTCTATACCCTACACTCTACACTCTACACCCTACTCTCTACACTCTACACCCTTCACTCTATACTCTACACCCTACACTCTACACTCTACACTCTACACTGTACAATCTACACCATACACTCTACACCCTACACTCTACACCCTACACTCTAAACCCTACACTCTACACTCTACACGCTACACCCTACACCCTACACCCTACACCCTACACTCTACAGCCTACACTCTACACCCTACACTCTACACCCTACACTCTATACCCTACACTCTACACCCTACACTCTACACTCTATACCCTACACTCTACACTCTATACCCTACACTCTACACCCTACACTCTACACCCTACACTCTACACCCTACACTCTACACTCTACACTCTACACCCTACACCCTACACTCTACACTCTACACCCTACACTCTACACTCTACACTCTACCTTCTACACCCTACATTCTACACTCTACACTCTACCTTCTACACCCTACACTTTACACCATACACTCTACTCTCTACACCTACACTCTACCCTCTACACCCTACACTCTACACTCTACCTACTACACCCTACACTCTACACCCTACCCCCTACACTCTACACTCTACTCTCTACCTTATACACCCTATACTCTACACCCTACTCTCTACACCCTACACTCTATACCCTACACTCTACACTCTACACCCTACACTCTACACCCTACAGTCTACACCCTACACTCTACACTCTACACCCTACACTCTACCTTCTACACCCTACACTCTACCTTCTACACTCTACACTCTACACCCTACACTCTACACTCTACACCCTACACTCTGCACTCTGCACCCTACACCCAACACTCTACACCCTACACCCTACACTCTACACCCTACACTCTACACCCTACAATCTACACCCTGCAATCTACACTCTACACCCTACACTCTACCTTCTACACCCTACACTTTACACCCTACACTCTACTCTCTACACTCTACACCCTACACTCTACCCTCTACACTCTACCCTCTACACTCTACCTTCTACACCCTACACTCTACACCCTACCCCCTACACTCTACTCTCTACCTTATACACGCTATACTCTACACCCTACTCTCTACACTCTACACCCTACACTCTATACCCTACACTCTACACTCTACACCCTACACTCTACACCCTACACTCTACACCCTACAGTCTACACCCTACACTCTACACCCTACACTCTACCTTCTACACTCCACACTCTACCTTCTACACTCTACACCCTGCACTCTACACTCTACACCCTACACTCTGCACTCTGCACTCTGCACTCTGCACCCTACACTCTACCTTCTACACCCAACACTCTACACCCTACACTCTACACCCTACACTCTACACTCTACACCCTACAATCTACACTCAACACTCTACACCCTACACTCTACACTCTACACCCTACAATCTACAGTCTACACTCTACACCCTACACTATACACTCTACACTCTAGACCCTACACTCTACACCCTACACTCTACACCCTACACTCTACAATCTACACTCTACACTCTACACCCTACACTCTACACCCTACACTCTACACCCTACACCCTACACTCTACACTCTACCTTCTACACCCTACACTCTACACTCTACACCCTACACTCTACACCCTACACTCTACAATCTACACTCTACACCCTACACTCTACACCCTACACTCTACACCCTACACCCTACACTCTACACTCTACCTTCTACACCCTACACTCTACACTCTACACACTACACTCTACACCCTACACCCTACATTCTACACTCTACACCCTACACTCTACACCCTACAGCCTACACTCTACACTCTATACTCTACACCCTACACCCTACCCTCTACACTCTACACCCTACACTCTACACTCTCAACCTACACTCTACACTCTACACTCTATACTCTACCTTCTACACTCTACACCCTACACTCTGCACTCTACACTCTATACTCTACACCCTACACCCTACCCTCTACACTCTACACCCTACACTCTACACTCTCAAACTACACTCTACACTCTACACTCTATACTCTACAATCTACACTCTACACCCTACACTCTACATTCTACATTCTACACTCTACACCTACACTCTACACTCTACACCATACATTCCACACTCTACACCCTACACTCTACACCCTACACTCTACATTCCACACTCTACACCCTAAACTCTACACCCTACACTCTACATTCCACACTCTACACCCTACACTCTACACCCTACACTCTACTCTCTACCTTCTACACTCTACACACTACACTCTACATTCTACACTATACACTCTATTCTCTACCTTCTGCACTCTACACCCTACAGTCTACATCCTACACTCTACACCCTACACTCTACACCCTACACACTACACTCTACACACTACACTCTACACACTACACTCTATACTCTACACTCTACATCCTACACCCTACACCCTACACCCTACACTCTACACCCTACACTCTACACCCTACACTCTACACCCTACATTCTACACCCTACACTCTGCACTCTACACTCTACACCCTACACTCTACACCCTACACTCGAAACCCTACACCTTACACTCTACACCTTACACTCTACACTCTATACTCTACACCCTACTCTCTACCTTCTACACTCTACATTCTACACCCTACACTCTACACTCTACACCCTACACTCTACACCCTACATTCTAGACTCTAGACTATACACCCTACACTCTACACTCTACACTCCACACTCTACACCCTACACTCTACACCCTACAATCTACACTCCACTCTCTACACCCTACACACTACACTCTACATTCTACACCCTACACTCTACATTCCACACTCTACACCCTACACCCTACACTCTACACCCTACACTCTACACTCTACACTCTACACCCTACAATCTACACTCTACACCCTACACCCTACACTCTACACTCTATACTCTACACCCTACACTCTACACCCTACACTCTACACCCTACACTCTACACCCTACACTCTATATTCTACACCCTACACCCTACAATCTACACTCTACACCCTACACTCTACACTCTACAATCTACACCCTACAATCTACACTCTACACTCTACACCCTACAATCTACAGTCTACACTCTACACCCTACACTATACACTATACACTCTACATTCTACACCCTACACTCTACACTGTACACTCTACACTCTACACCCTACACCCTACACTCTACACCCTACACTCTACACTCTACACTCTACCTTCTACACCCTACACTCTACACTCTACACTCTACACCCTACACTCTACACCCTACATTCCACACTCTACACTCTACATTCCACACTCTACACTCTATGCCCTACTCTCCACACTCTACACTCTACACTCTACACACTACACTCTACACTCTATACTCTACACCCTACAATCTACATTTTACACCCTACACTCTACACTCAACAATCTACACCCTACAATCTACACTCTACACTCTACACCCTACACTCTACACTCTACAATCTACACTCTACACCCTACTCTCTACACTCTACACCCTACACTCTATACTCTACACTCTACACCCTACACTCTACACCCTACACTCTACACCCTACAATCTACACTCTGCACCCTACAATCTACACTCTACACCTTACACTCTACACCCTACACTCTACAATCTACACCCTACAATCTACACTCTATACTCTACACCCTACACTCTACACTCTACAATCTACTTTCTACACTCTACACCCTACACTCTACACCCTACAATCTACACACTACACCCTACACTCTATACACTACTCTGTACACTCTACACCCTACATTCCACACTCTACACTCTACACTCTACACTCTCCACTCTACACCCTACACTCTACACCCTACACTCTGCACCCTACACTCTACACCCTACTCTCTACACACTACTCTCTACACTCTACACCCTACACTCTATACCCTACACCCTACACTCTACACCCTACACTCTACACTCTACACTCTACACTCTACACTCTACCTTCTACACCCTACACTCTACACTCTACCTTCTACACCCTACACTTTACACCCTACACTCTACTCTCTACACTCTACACCCTACACTCTACCCTCTACACCCTACACTCTACACTCTACCTTCTACACCCTACACTCTACACCCTACCCCCTACACTCTACACTCTACTCTCTACCTTACACACCCTATACTCTACACCCTACTCTCTACACTCTACACCCTATACTCTATACCCTACACTCTCCACTCTACACCCTACACTCTACACTCTACACTCTACCTTCTACACTCTACACCCTACACTCTACACCCTACACTCTGCACTCTACACTCTGTACTCTGCACCCTACACTCTACAATCTACACTCTACACCCTACACTCTACACCCTACACTCTACACTCTACACTCTACACCCTAAACTCTACACCCTACACTCTACACTCTACACCCTACACTCTACACTCTACACCATACACTCTACACTCTCAACCTACACTCTACACTCTATACTCTACCTTCTACACTCTACACCCTACACTCTGCACTCTACACTCTACCTTCTACACTCTACACCCTACACTCTACACCCTACACTCTGCACTCTACACTCTGTACTCTACACCCTACACTCTACAATCTACACTCTACACCCTACACTCTACACCCTACACTCTACACTCTACACTCTACACCCTAAACTCTACACCCTACACTCTACACTCTACACCCTACACTCTACACTCTACACCATACACTCTACACTCTCAACCTACACTCTACACTCTATACTCTACCTTCTACACTCTACACCCTACACTCTGCACTCTACACTCTACCTTCTACACCCTACACTCTACATTCTACATTCTACACTCTACACCTACACTCTACACCCTACAATCCACACTCTACACCCTACACTCTACATTCCACACTCTACACCCTACACTCTACACCCTACACTCTACATTCCACACTCTACACCCTACACTCTACACCCTACACTCTACACCCTACACTCTACACCCTACACTCTACTCTCTACCTTCTACACTCTACACACTACAGTCTACACTCTACACCCTACACTCTACACCCTACACCCTACACTCTACACCCTACACTCTACACCCTACACTCTACACCCTACACTCTACACCCTACATTCTACACCCTACACTCTGCACTCTACACTCTACACTCTACCTTCTACACTCTACACCCTACACTCTACACCCTACACTCTAAACCCTACACCTTACACTCTACACTCTATACTCTACACCCTACTCTCTACCTTCTACACTCTACATTCTACACCCTACACTCTACACTTTATACTCTACACTCTACACCCTACATTCTAGACTCTAGACTATACACCCTACACTCTACACCCTACACTCCACACTCTACACCCTACACTCTACACCCTACAATCTACACTCCACACTCTACACCCTACACCCTACACTCTACATTCTACACCCTACACTCTACATTCCACACTCTACACTCCACACCCTACACTCTACACCCTACACTCTACACTCTACACCCTACACTCTACACCCTACACTCTACACCCTACAATCTACACTCTACACCCTACACTCTACACCCTACACTCTACACTCTATACTCTACACTCTACACCCTACACTTTACACCCTACACCCTACACTCTACACCCTACACTCTACACTCTATAATCTACACTCTACACCCTAGAATCTACACTCTACACTCTACAATCTACACCCTACAATCTACACTCTACACCCTACAATCTACACTCTACACTCTATACTCTACACTCTACACTCTACAGTCTACACCCTACACTCTACACCCTACACTCTACACCCTACACTCTATACTCTACACCCTACAATCTACACTCTACACCCTACACTCTACACCCTACACCCTACACTCTATACCCTACACCCTACACTCTACACACTACACACTACACTCTACACTCTATACTCTACACCCTACAATCTACATTCTACACCCTACACTCTACACCCTACACTCTACACTCAACAATCTACACCCTACAATCTACACTCTACACTCTACACTCTACAATCTACACTCTACACCCTACTCTCTACACTCTACACCCTACACTCTACACCCTACACTCTACACTCTATACTCTACACTCTACACCCTACACTCTACACTCTGCATCCTACAATCTACACTCTACACCTTACACTCTACACCCTACACTCTACACTCTACAATCTACACCCTACAATCTACACTCTATACTCTACACTCTACACCCTACACTCTACCATCTACACTCTACACCCTACTCTCTACAATCTACACCCTACACTCTACACCCTACACTCTACACACTACACCCTACACTTTATACACTACTCTCTACACTCTACTCCCTACATTCCACACTCTACACTCTACATTCCACACTCTACACTCTATACCCTACTCTCCACACTCTACACCCTACACTCTACACTCTACAATCTACACTCTGCACCCTACACTCTACACCCTACACTCTACACTCTACACTCTACACCCTAAACTCTACACCCTACACTCTACACTCTACACCCTACACTCTACACTCTACACCATACACTCTACACTCTCAACCTACACTCTACATTCTATACTCTACCTTCTACACTCTACACCCTACACTCTGCACTCTACACTCTACCTTCTACACCCTACACTCTACATTCTACATTCTACACTCTACACCTACACTCTACACCCTACAATCCACACTCTACACCCTACACTCTACATTCCACACTCTACACCCTACACTCTACACCCTACACTCTACATTCCACACTCTACACCCTACACTCTACACCCTACACTCTACACCCTACACTCTACACCCTACACTCTACTCTCTACCTTCTACACTCTACACACTACAGTCTACACTCTACACCCTACACTCTACACCCTACACCCTACACTCTACACCCTACACTCTACACCCTACACTCTACACCCTACACTCTACACCCTACATTCTACACCCTACACTCTGCACTCTACACTCTACACTCTACCTTCTACACTCTACACCCTACACTCTACACCCTACACTCTAAACCCTACACCTTACACTCTACACTCTATACTCTACACCCTACTCTCTACCTTCTACACTCTACATTCTACACCCTACACTCTACACTCTACACTTTATACTCTACACTCTACACCCTACATTCTAGACTCTAGACTATACACCCTACACTCTACACCCTACACTCCACACTCTACACCCTACACTCTACACCCTACAATCTACACTCCACACTCTACACCCTACACCCTACACTCTACATTCTACACCCTACACTCTACATTCCACACTCTACACTCCACACCCTACACTCTACACCCTACACTCTACACTCTACACCCTACACTCTACACCCTACACTCTACACCCTACAATCTACACTCTACACCCTACACTCTACACCCTACACTCTACACTCTATACTCTACACTCTACACCCTACACTTTACACCCTACACCCTACACTCTACACCCTACACTCTACACTCTATAATCTACACTCTACACCCTAGAATCTACACTCTACACTCTACAATCTACACCCTACAATCTACACTCTACACCCTACAATCTACACTCTACACTCTATACTCTACACTCTACAGTCTACACCCTACACTCTACACCCTACACTCTACACCCTACACTCTATACTCTACACCCTACAATCTACACTCTACACCCTACACTCTACACCCTACACCCTACACTCTATACCCTACACCCTACACTCTACACACTACACACTACACTCTACACTCTATACTCTACACCCTACAATCTACATTCTACACCCTACACTCTACACCCTACACTCTACACTCAACAATCTACACCCTACAATCTACACTCTACACTCTACACTCTACAATCTACACTCTACACCCTACTCTCTACACTCTACACCCTACACTCTACACCCTACACTCTACACTCTATACTCTACACTCTACACCCTACACTCTACACTCTGCATCCTACAATCTACACTCTACACCTTACACTCTACACCCTACACTCTACACTCTACAATCTACACCCTACAATCTACACTCTATACTCTACACTCTACACCCTACACTCTACCATCTACACTCTACACCCTACTCTCTACAATCTACACCCTACACTCTACACCCTACACTCTACACACTACACCCTACACTTTATACACTACTCTCTACACTCTACTCCCTACATTCCACACTCTACACTCTACATTCCACACTCTACACTCTATACCCTACTCTCCACACTCTACACCCTACACTCTACACTCTACAATCTACACTCTGCACCCTACACTCTACACCCTAAACTCTACACCCTACACTCTACACTCTACACCCTACACTCTACACCCTACACTCTACACCCTACACTCTACACTCTACACCCTACTCTCTACACACTACACCCTACACTCTATACCTTACACTCTACACTCTACACTCTACTCTCTACACTCTACACCCTTCACTCTATACCCTACACCCTACACTCTACACTCTACACTCTACACCCTACAATCTACACCATACACTCTACACCCTACACTCTACACCCTACACTCTAAACCCTACACTCTACACTCTACACGCTACACCCTACACTCTACACCCTACACCCTACACTCTACAGCCTACACTCTACACCCTACACTCTACACCCTACACTCTATACCCTACACTCTATACCCTACACTCTACACTCTATACCCTACACTCTACACCCTACACTCTACACCCTACACTCTACACCCTACACTCTATACCCTACACTCTATACCCTACACTCTACACTCTACACCCTACACTCTACACCCTACACTCTACACTCTACACTCTATACCCTACACTCTACACTCTATACCCTACACTCTACACCCTACACTCTACACCCTACACTCTACACCCTACACCCTACACTCTACCTTCTACACCCTACACTTTACACCCTACACTCTACTCTCTACACTCTACACCCTACACTCTACCCTCTACACTCTACCCTCTACACTCTACCTTCTACACCCTACACTCTACACCCTACCCCCTACACTCTACTCTCTACCTTATACACGCTATACTCTACACCCTACTCTCTACACTCTACACCCTACACTCTATACCCTACACTCTACACTCTACACCCTACACTCTACACCCTACACTCTACACCCTACAGTCTACACCCTACACTCTACACCCTACACTCTACCTTCTACACTCCACACTCTACCTTCTACACTCTACACCCTGCACTCTACACTCTACACCCTACACTCTGCACTCTGCACTCTGCACTCTGCACCCTACACTCTACCTTCTACACCCAACACTCTACACCCTACACTCTACACCCTACACTCTACACTCTACACCCTACAATCTACACTCAACACTCAACACTCTACACCCTACACTCTACACTCTACACCCTACAATCTACAGTCTACACTCTACACCCTACACTATACACTCTACACCCTACACTCTACACCCTACACTCTACACCCTACACTCTACAATCTACACTCTACACCCTACACTCTACACCCTACACTCTACACCCTACACCCTACACTCTACACTCTACCTTCTACACCCTACACTCTACACTCTACACCCTACACTCTACACCCTACACTCTACAATCTACACTCTACACCCTACACTCTACACCCTACACTCTACACCCTACACCCTACACTCTACACTCTACCTTCTACACCCTACACTCTACACTCTACACACTACACTCTACACCCTACACCCTACATTCTACACTCTACACCCTACACTCTACACCCTACAGCCTACACTCTACACTCTACACTCTATACTCTACCTTCTACACTCTACACCCTACACTCTACACTCTATACTCTACACCCTACACCCTACCCTCTACACTCTACACCCTACACTCTACACTCTCAAACTACACTCTACACTCTACACTCTATACTCTACAATCTACACTCTACACCCTACACTCTACATTCTACATTCTACACTCTACACCTACACTCTACACTCTACACCATACATTCCACACTCTACACCCTACACTCTACACCCTACACTCTACATTCCACACTCTACACCCTAAACTCTACACCCTACACTCTACATTCCACACTCTACACCCTACACTCTACACCCTACACTCTACTCTCTACCTTCTACACTCTACACACTACACTCTACATTCTACACTATACACTCTATTCTCTACCTTCTGCACTCTACACCCTACAGTCTACATCCTACACTCTACACCCTACACTCTACACCCTACACACTACACTCTACACACTACACTCTACACACTACACTCTATACTCTACACTCTACATCCTACACCCTACACCCTACACTCTACACCCTACACTCTACACCCTACACTCTACACCCTACACTCTACACCCTACATTCTACACCCTACACTCTGCACTCTACACTCTACCTTCTACACTCTACACCCTACACTCTAAACCCTACACCTTACACTCTACACCTTACACTCTACACTCTATACTCTACACCCTACTCTCTACCTTCTACACTCTACATTCTACACCCTACACTCTACACTCTACACCCTACACTCTACACCCTACATTCTAGACTCTAGACTATACACCCTACACTCTACACTCTACACTCCACACTCTACACCCTACACTCTACACCCTACAATCTACACTCCACTCTCTACACCCTACACACTACACTCTACATTCTACACCCTACACTCTACATTCCACACTCTACACCCTACACCCTACACTCTACACCCTACACTCTACACTCTACACTCTACACCCTACAATCTACATTCTACACCCTACACCCTACACTCTATACTCTACACCCTACACTCTACACCCTACACTCTACACCCTACACTCTACACCCTACACTCTATATTCTACACTCTACACCCTACAATCTACACTCTACACCCTACACTCTACACTCTACAATCTACACCCTACAATCTACACTCTACACCCTACAATCTACAGTCTACACTCTACACCCTACACTATACACTCTACACTCTACATTCTACACCCTACACTCTACACTCTACACTCTACACCCTACACCCTACACTCTACACCCTACACTCTACACTCTACACTCTACCTTCTACACCCTACACTCTACACTCTACACCCTACACTCTACACCCTACATTCCACACTCTACACTCTACATTCCACACTCTACACTCTATGCCCTACTCTCCACACTCTACACTCTACACTCTACACACTACACTCTACACTCTACACTCTACACCCTACAATCTACATTCTACACCCTACACTCTACACTCAACAATCTACACCCTACAATCTACACTCTACACTCTACACCCTACACTCTACACTCTACAATCTACACTCTACACCCTACTCTCTACACTCTACACTCTACACCCTACACTCTATACTCTACACTCTACACCCTACACTCTACACCCTACACTCTACACCCTACAATCTACACTCTGCACCCTACAATCTACACTCTACACCTTACACTCTACACCCTACACTCTACAATCTACACCCTACAATCTACACTCTATACTCTACACCCTACACTCTACACTCTACAATCTACTTTCTACACTCTACACCCTACACTCTACACCCTACAATCTACACACTACACCCTACACTCTATACACTACTCTGTACACTCTACACCCTACATTCCACACTCTACACTCTACACTCTACACTCTACACTCTACACCCTACACTCTACACCCTACACTCTGCACCCTACACTCTACACTCTACACCCTACTCTCTACACACTACACCCTACACTCTATACCCTACACTCTACACCCTACTCTCTACACTCTACACCCTACACTCTATACCCTACACCCTACACTCTACACCCTACACTCTACACTCTACACTCTACACTCTACCTTCTACACCCTACACTCTACACTCTACACCCTACACTTTACACCCTACACTCTACTCTCTACACTCTACACCCTACACTCTACCCTCTACACCCTACACTCTACACTCTACCTTCTACACCCTACACTCTACACCCTACCCCCTACACTCTACACTCTACTCTCTACCTTACACACCCTATACTCTACACCCTACTCTCTACACTCTACACCCTACACTCTATACCCTACACTCTCCACTCTACACCCTACACTCTACACTCTACACTCTACCTTCTACACTCTACACCCTACACTCTACACCCTACACTCTGCACTCTACACTCTGTACTCTGCACCCTACACTCTACACTTTACACCCTACACTCTACAATCTACACTCTACACCCTACACTCTACACCCTACACTCTACACTCTACACTCTACACCCTAAACTCTACACCCTACACTCTACACTCTACACCCTACACCCTACCCTCTACACTCTACACCATACACTCTACACTCTCAACCTACACTCTACACTCTATACTCTACCTTCTACACTCTACACCCTACACTCTGCACTCTACACTCTACCTTCTACACCCTACACTCTACATTCTACACTCTACACCTACACTCTACACCCTACAATCCACACTCTACACCCTACACTCTACATTCCACACTCTACACCCTACACTCTACACCCTACACTCTACATTCCACACTCTACACCCTACACTCTACACCCTACACTCTACACCCTACACTCTACACCCTACACTCTACTCTCTACCTTCTACACTCTACACACTACAGTCTACACTCTACACCCTACACTCTACACCCTACACTCTACACCCTACACTCTACACCCTACACTCTACACCCTACACTCTACACCCTACATTCTACACCCTACACTCTGCACTCTACACTCTACACTCTACCTTCTACACTCTACACCCTACACTCTACACCCTACACTCTAAACCCTACACCTTACACTCTACACTCTATACTCTACACCCTACTCTCTACCTTCTACACTCTACATTCTACACCCTACACTCTACACTCTACACTTTATACTCTACACTCTACACCCTACATTCTAGACTCTAGACTATACACCCTACACTCTACACCCTACACTCCACACTCTACACCCTACACTCTACACCCTACAATCTACACTCCACACTCTACACCCTACACCCTACACTCTACATTCTACACCCTACACTCTACATTCCACACTCTACACTCCACACCCTACACTCTACACCCTACACTCTACACTCTACACCCTACACTCTACACCCTACACTCTACACCCTACAATCTACACTCTACACCCTACACTCTACACCCTACACTCTACACTCTATACTCTACACTCTACACCCTACACTTTACACCCTACACCCTACACTCTACACCCTACACTCTACACTCTATAATCTACACTCTACACCCTAGAATCTACACTCTACACTCTACAATCTACACCCTACAATCTACACTCTACACCCTACAATCTACACTCTACACTCTATACTCTACACTCTACACTCTACAGTCTACACCCTACACTCTACACCCTACACTCTACACCCTACACTCTATACTCTACACCCTACAATCTACACTCTACACCCTACACTCTACACCCTACACCCTACACTCTATACCCTACACCCTACACTCTACACACTACACACTACACTCTACACTCTATACTCTACACCCTACAATCTACATTCTACACCCTACACTCTACACCCTACACTCTACACTCAACAATCTACACCCTACAATCTACACTCTACACTCTACAATCTACACTCTACACCCTACTCTCTACACTCTACACCCTACACTCTACACCCTACACTCTACACTCTATACTCTACACTCTACACCCTACACTCTACACTCTGCATCCTACAATCTACACTCTACACCTTACACTCTACACCCTACACTCTACACTCTACAATCTACACCCTACAATCTACACTCTATACTCTACACTCTACACCCTACACTCTACCATCTACACTCTACACCCTACTCTCTACAATCTACACCCTACACTCTACACCCTACACTCTACACACTACACCCTACACTTTATACACTACTCTCTACACTCTACTCCCTACATTCCACACTCTACACTCTACATTCCACACTCTACACTCTATACCCTACTCTCCACACTCTACACCCTACACTCTACACTCTACAATCTACACTCTGCACCCTACACTCTACACCCTAAACTCTACACCCTACACTCTACACTCTACACCCTACACTCTACACCCTACACTCTACACCCTACACTCTACACTCTACACCCTACTCTCTACACACTACACCCTACACTCTATACCTTACACTCTACACTCTACACCCTACTCTCTACACTCTACACCCTTCACTCTATACCCTACACCCTACACTCTACACTCTACACTCTACACCCTACAATCTACACCATACACTCTACACCCTACACTCTACACCCTACACTCTAAACCCTACACTCTACACTCTACACGCTACACCCTACACTCTACACCCTACACCCTACACTCTACAGCCTACACTCTACACCCTACACTCTACACCCTACACTCTATACCCTACACTCTACACCCTACACTCTACACTCTATACCCTACACTCTACACTCTATACCCTACACTCTACACCCTACACTCTACACCCTACACTCTACACCCTACACTCTACACTCTACACTCTACACCCTACACCCTACACTCTACACTTTACACCCTACACTCTACACTCTACACTCTACCTTCTACACCCTACATTCTACACTCTACACTCTACCTTCTACACCCTACACTTTACACCCTACACTCTACTCTCTACACCCTACACTCTACCCTCTACACCCTACACTCTACACTCTACCTTCTACACCCTACACTCTACACCCTACCCCTACACTCTACACTCTACTCTCTACCTTATACACCCTATACTCTACACCCTACTCTCTACACCCTACACTCTATACCCTACACTCTACACTCTACACCCTACACTCTACACCCTACACTCTACACCCTACAGTCTACACCCTACACTCTACACCCTACACTCTACCTTCTACACCCTACACTCTACCTTCTACACTCTACACTCTACACCCTACACTCTACACCCTACGCTCTGCACTCTGCACCCTACACCCAACACTCTACACCCTACACTCTACACCTTACAATCTACACCCTACAATCTACACTCTACACTCTACACCCTACACTCTACCTTCTACACCCTACACTTTACACCCTACACTCTACTCTCTACACCCTACACTCTACCCTCTACACTCTACCCTCTACACTCTACCTTCTACACCCTACACTCTACACCCTACCCCCTACACTCTACTCTCTACCTTATACACGCTATACTCTACACCCTACTCTCTACACTCTACACCCTACACTCTATACCCTACACTCTACACTCTACACCCTACACTCTACACCCTACACTCTACACCCTACAGTCTACACCCTACACTCTACACCCTACACTCTACACCCTACACTCTACCTTCTACACTCTACACTCTACCTTCTACACTCTACACCCTACACTCTACACCCTACACTCTGCACTCTGCACTCTGCACCCTACACTCTACCTTCTACACCCAACACTCTACACCCTACACTCTACACCCTACACTCTACACTCTACACCCTACAATCTACACTCTACACTCTACACCCTACACTCTACACTCTACACCCTACAATCTACAGTCTACACTCTACACCCTACACTATACACTCTACACTCTAGACCCTACACTCTACACCCTACACTCTACACTCTACACTCTACACCCTACACCCTACATTCTACACTCTACACCCTACACTCGACACTCTACACTCTACCTTCTACACCCTACACCCTACACTCTACACTCTACACTCTACATTCTACACTCTACACCCTACACTCTACACTCTACACCCTACGTTCCACACTCTACACTCTACATTCCACACTCTACACTCTATGCCCTACTCTCCACACTCTACACTCTACACTCTACACCCTACACTCTACACCCTACAATCTACACTCTACACTCTACACCCTACACTCTACACCCTACACTCTACAATCTACACTGTACACTCTACACCCTACACTCTACACTCTACACCCTACACTGTACACCCTACACCCTACTCTCTACACTCTACCTTCTACACCCTACACACTACACTCTACATTCTACAGTCTACACCCTACATTCTACACTCTACACCCTACACCCTACACTCTATACTCTACACCCTACACCCTACCCTCTACACTCTACACCCTACACTCTACACTCTCAACCTACACTCTACACTTTACACTCTATACTCTACCTTCTACACTCTACACCCTACACTCTGCACTCTACACTCTACCTTCTACACCCTACACTCTACATTCTACATTCTACACTCTACACCTACACTCTACACCCTACACTCTACACCCTACATTCCACACTCTACACCCTACAATCTACACTCTACACCCTACACTCTACACCCTACACTCTACACTCTACACCCTACAATCTACAGTCTACACTCTACACCCTACACTATACACTCTACACTCTACACCCTACACTCTACACTCTACACCCTACACTCTACACTGTACACTCTACCATCTACACCCTACACTCTACACTCTACACCCTACATTCCACACTCTACACTCTACATTCCACACTCTACACTCTATGCCCTACTCTCCACACTCTACACTCTACACTCTACAATCTACACTCTACACTCTGCACCCTACACTCTGCACCCTACACTCTACACCCTACACTCTACACCCTACAATCTACACTCTACACCCTACACTCTACACCCTACACTCTACACTCTACATTCTACACTCTACACCCTACACTCTACACTCTACACTCTACATTCCACACTCTACACTCTACATCCCACACTCTACACTCTATGCCCTACTCTCCACACTCCACACTCTACACCCTACACCCTACACTCTACACCCTACACTCTACACTCTACACCCTACACTCTACACCCTACACTCTACAATCTACACTCTACACTCTACACCCTACACTCTACACTCTACACCCTACACTGTACACCCTACACCCTACACCCTACACTCTACACTCTACCTTCTACACCCTACACACTACACTCTACATTCTACAGTCTACACCCTACATTCTACACTCTACACCCTAAACCCTACACTCTATACTCTACACCCTACACCCTACCCTCTACACTCTACACCCTACACTCTACACTCTCAACCTACACTCTACACTTTACACTCTATACTCTACCTTCTACACTCTACACCCTACACTCTGCACTCTACACTCTACCTTCTACACCCTACACTCTACATTCTACACTCTACACCTACACTCTACACTCTACACCCTACACTCTACACCCTACATTCCACACTCTACACCCTACAATCTACAGTCTACACTCTACACCCTACACTCTACACCCTACACTCTACACTCTACACTCTACACTCTACACCCTACAATCTACAGTCTACACTCTACACCCTACACTATACACTCTACACTCTACACCCTACACTCTACACCCTACACTCTACACTGTACACTCTACCTTCTACACCCTACACACTACACTCTACACTCTACACCCTACATTCCACAATCTACACTCTACATTCCACACTCTACACTCTATGCCCTACTCTACACACTCTACACTCTACACTCTACACTCTACAATCTACACTCTACACTCTGCACCCTACACTCTACACCCTACACTCTACACCCTACACTCTACACCCTACAATCTACACTCTACACTCTACACCCTACACCCTACACTCTACAATCTACACTCTACACTCTACACCCTACACTCTACACCCTACACTCTACACCCTACACCCTACACTCTACACTCTACCTTCTACACCCTACACTCTACACTCTACACCCTACACTCTACACCCTACACTCTACAATCTACACTCTACACCCTACACTCTACACCCTACACTCTACACCCTACACCCTACACCCTACACTCTACACTCTACCTTCTACACCCTACACTCTACACTCTACACACTACACTCTACATTCTACACCCTACACCCTACATTCTACACTCTACACCCTACACTCTACACCCTACACCCTACACTCTACACTCTATACTCTACACCCTACACCCTACCCTCTACACTCTACACCCTACACTCTACACTCTCAACCTACACTCTACACTCTATACTCTACCTTCTACACTCTACACCCTACACTCTGCACTCTACACTCTATACTCTACACCCTACACCCTACCCTCTACACTCTACACCCTACACTCTACACTCTCAACCTACACTCTACACTCTACACTCTATACTCTACAATCTACACTCTACACCCTACACTCTACATTCTACATTCTACACTCTACTCTCTACCTTCTACACTCTACACACTACACTCTATACTCTACACTCTACACCCTACACCCTACACTCTACACCCTACACTCTACACCCTACACTCTACATTCCACACTCTACACCCTACACTCTACACCCTACACTCTACATTCCACACTCTACACCCTACACTCTACACCCTACACTCTACTCTCTACCTTCTACACTCTACACACTACACTCTATACTCTACACTCTACACCCTACACCCTACACTCTACACCCTACACTCTACACCCTACACTCTACACCCTACATTCTACACCCTACACTCTGCACTCTACACTCTACCTTCTACACTCTACACCCTACACTCTAAACCCTACACCTTACACTCTACACCTTACACTCTACACTCTACACTCTATACTCTACACCCTACTCTCTACCTTCTACACTCTACATTCTACACCCTACACTCTACACTCTACACCCTACACTCTACACCCTACATTCTAGACTCTAGACTATACACCCTACACTCTACACTCTACACCCTACACTCTACACCCTACAATCTACACTCCACTCTCTACACCCTACACACTACACTCTACATTCTACACCCTACACTCTACATTCCACACTCTACACCCTACACCCTACACTCTACCCTCTACACTCTACACCCTACAATCTACACTCTACACCCTACACCCTACACTCTACACTCTATACTCTACACCCTACACTCTACACCCTACACTCTACACCCTACACTCTACACCCTACACTCTACACTCTATATTCTACACTCTACACCCTACAATCTACACTCTACACCCTACACTCTACACTCTACAATCTACACCCTACAATCTACACTTTACACTCTACACCCTACAATCTACACTCTATACTGTACACTCTACACTCTACATCCTACACTCTACACCCTACACAATACACTCTATACTCTACACTCTACACCCTACAATCTACATTCTACACCCTTCACTCTACACCCTACACTCTACACTCTATACTCTAAATAATACACTCTACACTCTACACCCTACACTCTACACCCTACACTCTACACCCTACACTCTATACTCTACACCCTACAATCTACACTCTACACCCTACACTCTACACCCTACACTCTACACCCTACACCCTACACTCTATACCCTACACCCTACACTCTACACACTACACTCTACACTCTATACTCTACACCCTACAATCTACACTCTACACTCTACACCCTACACTCTACACTCTAAACTCTACACCCTACACTCTGCACTCTACAATCTACTCTCTACACCCTACTCTCTACACCCTACACTCTACACCCTACACTCTACACTCTATACTCTACACTCTACACCCTACACTCTACACCCTACACTCTACACTCTGCACCCTACAATCTACACTCTACACCTTACACTCTACACCCTACACTCTACAATCTACACCCTACAATCTACACTCTACACTCTACACCCTACACTCTACACCCTACACTCTACAATCTACACTCTACACTCTACACCCTACACTCTACACTCTACACCCTACACTGTACACCCTACACCCTACACTCTACACTCTACCTTCTACACCCTACACACTACACTCTACATTCTACAGTCTACACCCTACATTCTACACTCTACACCCTACACCCTACACTCTATACTCTACACCCTACACCCTACCCTCTACACTCTACACCCTACACTCTAAACTCTCAACCTACACTCTACACTTTACACTCTATACTCTACCTTCTACACTCTACACCCTACACTCTGCACTCTACACTCTACCTTCTACACCCTACACTCTACATTCTACATTCTACACTCTACACCTACACTCTACACCCTACACTCTACACCCTACATTCCACACTCTACACCCTACAATCTACACTCTACACCCTACACTCTACACCCTACACTCTACACTCTACACCCTACAATCTACAGTCTACACTCTACACCCTACACTATACACCCTACACTCTACACTCTACACCCTACACTCTACACTGTACACTCTACCATCTACACCCTACACTCTACACTCTACACTCTACACCCTACATTCCACACTCTACACTCTACATTCCACACTCTACACTCTATGCCCTACTCTCCACACTCTACACTCTACACTCTACAATCTACACTCTACACTCTGCACCCTACACTCTGCACCCTACACTCTACACCCTACACTCTACACCCTACAATCTACACTCTACACCCTACACTCTACACCCTACACTCTACACTCTACATTCTACACTCTACACCCTACACTCTACACTCTACACTCTACATTCCACACTCTACACTCTACATTCCACACTCTACACTCTATGCCCTACTCTCCACACTCCACACTCTACACCCTACACCCTACACTCTACACCCTACAATCTACACTCTACACTCTACACCCTACACTCTACACCCTACACTCTACAATCTACACTCTACACTCTACACCCTACACTCTACACTCTACACCCTACACTGTACACCCTACACCCTACACCCTACACTCTACACTCTACCTTCTACACCCTACACACTACACTCTACATTCTACAGTCTACACCCTACATTCTACACTCTACACCCTAAACCCTACACTCTATACTCTACACCCTACACCCTACCCTCTACACTCTACACCCTACACTCTACACTCTCAACCTACACTCTATACTTTACACTCTATACTCTACCTTCTACACTCTACACCCTACACTCTGCACTCTACACTCTACCTTCTACACCCTACACTCTACATTCTACATTCTACACTCTACACCTACACTCTACACTCTACACCTACACTCTACACCCTACATTCCACACTCTACACCCTACAATCTACAGTCTACACTCTACACCCTACACTCTACACCCTACACTCTACACTCTACACTCTACACTCTACACCCTACAATCTACAGTCTACACTCTACACCCTACACTATACACTCTACACTCTACACCCTACACTCTACACCCTACACTCTACACTGTACACTCTACCTTCTACACCCTACACACTACACTCTACACTCTACACCCTACATTCCACAATCTACACTCTACATTCCACACTCTACACTCTATGCCCTACTCTACACACTCTACACTCTACACTCTACAATCTACACTCTACACTCTGCACCCTACACTCTACACCCTACACTCTACACCCTACACTCTACACCCTACAATCTACACTCTACACTCTACACCCTACACTCTACACCCTACACTCTACACCCTACACCCTACACTCTACACTCTACCTTCTACACCCTACACTCTACACTCTACACCCTACACTCTACACCCTACACTCTACAATCTACACTCTACACCCTACACTCTACACCCTACACTCTACACCCTACACCCTACACTCTACACTCTACCTTCTACACCCTACACTCTACACACTACACTCTACATTCTACACCCTACACCCTACATTCTACACTCTACACCCTACACTCTACACCCTACACCCTACACTCTACACTCTATACTCTACACCCTACACCCTACCCTCTACACTCTACACCCTACACTCTACACTCTCAACCTACACTCTACACTCTACACTCTATACTCTACCTTCTACACTCTACACCCTACACTCTGCACTCTACACTCTATACTCTACACCCTACACCCTACCCTCTACACTCTACACCCTACACTCTACACTCTCAACCTACACTCTACACTCTACACTCTATACTCTACAATCTACACTCTACACCCTACACTCTACATTCTACATTCTACACTCTACACTCTACACCATACATTCCACACTCTACACCCTACACTCTACACCCTACACTCTACATTCCACACTCTACACCCTACACTCTACACCCTACACTCTACATTCCACACTCTACACCCTACACTCTACACCCTACACTCTACTCTCTACCTTCTACACTCTACACACTACACTCTACATTCTACACTATACACTCTATTCTCTACCTTCTGCACTCTACACCCTACAGTCTACACCCTACACTCTACACCCTACACTCTACACCCTACACTCTACACCCTACACACTACACTCTACACACTACACTCTACACACTACACTCTATACTCTACACTCTACACCCTACACCCTACACTCTACACCCTACACTCTACACCCTACACTCTACACCCTACATTCTACACCCTACACTCTGCACTCTACACTCTACCTTCTACACTCTACACCCTACACTCTAAACCCTACACCTTACACTCTACACCTTACACTCTACACTCTACACTCTATACTCTACACCCTACTCTCTACCTTCTACACTCTACATTCTACACCCTACACTCTACACCCTACACTCTACACCCTACATTCTAGACTCTAGACTATACACCCTACACTCTACACTCTACACCCTACACTCTACACCCTACAATCTACACTCCACTCTCTACACCCTACACACTACACTCTACATTCTACACCCTACACTCTACATTCCACACTCTACACCCTACACCCTACACTCTACCCTCTACACTCTACACCCTACAATCTACACTCTACACCCTACACCCTACACTCTACACTCTATACTCTACACCCTACACTCTACACCCTACACTCTACACCCTACACTCTACACCCTACACTCTACACTCTATATTCTACACTCTACACCCTACAATCTACACTCTACACCCTACACTCTACACTCTACAATCTACACCCTACAATCTACACTTTACACTCTACACCCTACAATCTACACTCTATACTGTACACTCTACACTCTACATCCTACACTCTACACCCTACACAATACACTCTATACTCTACACTCTACACCCTACAATCTACATTCTACACCCTTCACTCTACACCCTACACTCTACACTCTATACTCTAAATAATACACTCTACACTCTACACCCTACACTCTACACCCTACACTCTACACCCTACACTCTATACTCTACACCCTACAATCTACACTCTACACCCTACACTCTACACCCTACACTCTACACCCTACACCCTACACTCTATACCCTACACCCTACACTCTACACACTACACTCTACACTCTATACTCTACACCCTACAATCTACACTCTACACTCTACACCCTACACTCTACACTCAACAATCTACACCCTACAATCTACACTCTAAACTCTACACCCTACACTCTACACTCTACAATCTACTCTCTACACCCTACTCTCTACACCCTACACTCTACACCCTACACTCTACACTCTATACTCTACACTCTACACCCTACACTCTACACCCTACACTCTACACTCTGCACCCTACAATCTACACTCTACATCTTACACTCTACACCCTACACTCTACAATCTACACCCTACAATCTACACTCTACACTCTACACCCTACACTCTACACTCTACAATCTACACTCTACACCCTACTCTCTACACCCAACACTCTACACTCTACACCCTACACTCTATACACTACTCTCTACACTCTACACTCTACACCCTACATTCCACACTCTACACTCTACATTCCACACTCTACACTCTATACCCTACTCTCCGCACTCTACACCCTACACTCTACACTCTATACTCTACAATCTACACTATACACTCTACACCCTACACTCTACACCCTACACTCTACACCCTACACTCTACACTCTACACCCTACACTCTACACCCTACACTCTACACCCTACACTCTACACTCTACACCCTACACTCTACACCCTACTCTCTACACACTACACCCTACACTCTATACCCTACACTCTACACTCTACACCCTACTCTCTACACTCTACACCCTACACTCTATACCCTACACCCTACACTCTACACCCTACACTCTACACTCTACACCCTACAATCTACACCCTACACTCTACACCCTACACTCTACACTCTACACCCTACACGCTACACCCTACACCCTACACTCTACACCCTACAATCTACACCCTACACTCTAAACCCTACACTCTACACTCTACACCCTACACTCTACAACCTACACTCTATACCCTACACTCTACACCCTACACTCTACACTCTACACTCTGCACTCTACACCCTACATTCTACACTCTGCACTCTACACCCTACACTCTACACTCTGCACTCTACACCCTACACTCTACACTCTACACCCTACACTCTACACCCTACACTCTACACTCTACACTCTACACCCTACACTCTACACTCTACACTCTACCTTCTACACTCTACACACTACACTCTACACTCTACCTTCTACACCCTACACTCTACACTCTACACTCTCCCTTCTACACCCTACACTTTACACCCTACACTCTACTCTCTACACTCGCAGTACCACTCTCATCCACCAAAGGAAGCTCATAGACAGAACCAGCCAAAGTACCACTCACGACCACAGGAGGGAGCTTGGCCACAGAATTCACAACAGTACTCTACACCCTAAACTCTACACCCTACTCTCTACACTCTACACCCTACCCCCTACACTCTACACTCTACTCTCTACCTTATACACCCTATACTCTACACCCTACTCTCTACACTCTACACCCTACACTCTATACCCTACACTCTACACCCTATACTCTACACCCTACACTCTACACCCTACAGTCTACACCCTACACTCTACACTCTACACCCTACACTCTACACTCTACCTTCTACACCCTACACTCTACACTCTACCTTCTACACCCTACACTCTAACTTCTACACTCTACACTCTACACTCTACACCCTACACTCTACACCCTACACTCTGCACTCTACACTCTGTACTCTGCACCCTACACTCTACACTCTACACTCTACACTCTACACCCTACACCCTACACTCTACAATCTACACTCTACACTCTACACCCTACACTCTACAACCTACACTCTACACCCTACACCCTACACTCTACACTCTACACCCTACACTCTACATCCTACACTCTACACTCTACCTTCTACACCCTACACTCTACACTCTACACTCTACACACTACACTCTACATTCTACACTCTACACGCTACATTCTACACTCTACACCCTACACCCTACACCCTACACCCTACACTCTACACCCTACACCCTACCCTCTACACTCTACACCCTACACTCTGCACTCTCAACCTACACTCTACACTCTACCTTCTACACTCTACGACCTACACTCTGCACCCTACACTCTACCTTCTACACCCTACACTCTACATTCTACATTCTACACTCTACACCTACACTCTACACTCTACACCCTGCATTCCACACTCTACACCCTACACTCTACACCCTACACTCTACATTCCACACTCTACACCCTACACTCTACACCCTACACTCTACATTCCACACTCTACACCCTACACTCTACACCCTACACTCTACACTCTACACTCTACTCTCTACCTTCTACACTCTACACACTACACTCTACATTCTACACTCTACACTATACACTCTATACTCTACCTTCTGCACTCTACACCCTACAGTCTACACTCTACACCCTACACTCTACACCCTACACTCTACACCCTACACTCTACACCCTACACACTACACTCTACACACTACACTCTACACACTACACTCTATACTCTACACTCTACACCCTACACTCTACACCCTACACTCTACATCCTACACTCTACACCCTACACTCTACACCCTACATTCTACACTCTGCACTCTACACCCTACACCTTACACTCTACACCTTACACTCTACACTCTATACTCTACACCCTACACCCTACATTCTAGACTCTAGACTATACACCCTACACTCTACACCCTACACTCCACACTCTACACCCTACACTCTACACCCTACACTCTACACTCTATACTCTACACCCTACTCTCTCCCTTCTACACTCTACATTCTACACCCTACACTCTACACTTTACACCCTACACTCTACAGCCTACACTCTACACTCTACACCCTACACTCTACACCCTACACTCTACAATCTACACTCTACACCCTACACTGTACACTCTACACCCTACATTCTAGACTCTAGACTATACACCCTACACTCTACACCCTACACTCTACATTCTACACCCTACACTCTACATTCCACACTCTACACTCTACACCCTACACTCTACACCCTACACTCTACACTCTACACCCTACACCCTACACTCTACACCCTACACTCTACACCCTACAATCTACACTCTACACCCTACACCCTACACTCTACACTCTATACTCTACACTCTATACTCTACACTCTACACCCTACACTCTACACCCTACACTCTACACCCTACACTCTACACTCTACACTCTACACCCTACACTCTACACCCTACACTTTACACTCTACACTCTATACTCTACACTCTACACCATAGAATCTACACTCTACACCCTACACTCTACACTCTACAATCTACACCCTACAATCTACACTCTACACCCTACAATCTACACTCTACACTCTATACTCTACACTCTACACTCTACATCCTACACTCTACACCCTACACAATACACTCTATACTCTACACTTTACACCCTACAATCTACACTCTACACCCTTCACTCTACACTCTACACTCTACACCTTACACTCTACAGTCTACACCCTACACTCTACACACTACACTCTGCACTCTATACTCTACACCCTACAATCTACATTCTACACCCTACACTCTACACCCTACACTCTACACTCAACAATCTACACCCTACAATCTACACTCTACACTCTACAGCCTACACTCTACAATCTACACTCTACACCCTACTCTCTACACTCTACACTCTACACTCTACACTCTACACCCTACACCCTACACTCTACACCCTACACTCTACACCCTACAATCTACACTCTACACCCTACACTCTACACTTTACACCCTACACTCTACACTCTACCTTCTACACCCTACACTCTACACTCTACACCCTACACTCTACATTCCACACTCTACACTCTACACCCTACACTCTACACCCTACACTCTACACTCTACACCCTACACCCTACACCCTACACTCTACACTCTACACTCTACACCCTACACTCTACACCCTGCACTCTACACTCTACACCCTACACTCTACAACCTACACTCTACACCCTACACCCTACACTCTACACTCTACACCCTACACTCTACACCCTACACTCTACACTCTACCTTCTACACCCTACACTCTACACTCTACACTCTACACACTACACTCTACATGCTACATTCTACACTCTACACCCTACACTCTACACCCTACACCCTACACTCTACACTCTATACTCTACACCCTACACCCTACCCTCTACACTCTACACCCTACACTCTGCACTCTCAACCTACACTCTACACTCTACACTCTATCTTCTACACTCTACGACCTACACTCTACACCCTACACTCTACAATCTACACCCTACAATCTACACTCTATACTCTACACTCTACATCCTACACTCTACACTCTACAATCTACACTCTACACCCTACTCTCTACACTCTACACCCTACACTCCACACCCTACACTCTACACACTACACCCTACACTCTATACACTACTCTCTACACTCTACACTCTACACCCTACATTCCACACTCTACACTCTACATTCCACACTCTACACTCTATACCCTACTCTCCACACTCTACACCCTACACTCTACACTCTATACTCTATACTCTACAATCTACACTCTACACCCTACACTCTACACCCTACACTCTACACTCTACATTCTACACCCTACAATCTACACCCTACACTCTACACCCTACACTCTACACCCTACACTCTACACTCTACACCCTACACTCTACACTCTATACTCTACAATCTACACTCTACACCCTACACTTTACACCCTACACTCTACACCCTACACTCTACACCCTACACTCTACACCCTACACTCTACACCCTACTCTCTACACCCTACACTCTATACCCTACACCCTACACTCTACACCCTACACTCTACACTCTACACCCTACAATCTACACCCTACACTCTACACCCTACACTCTACAACCTACACTCTAAACCCTACACCCTACACTCTACACCCTACACTCTACACTCTACACCCTACACTCTACACCCTACACCCTACAATCTACACCCTACACTCTACACCCTACACTCTACACCCTATACCCTACACTCTACACCCTACACTCTACACTCTACACCCTACACTCTGCACTCTACACCCTACACTCTACACTCTACCTTCTACACCCTACACTCTACACCCTACCCCCTACACTCTACACTCTACTCTCTACCTTATACACCCTATACTCTACACCCTACTCTCTACACTCTACACCCTACACTCTATACCCTACACTCTACACCCTACACTCTACACCCTACAGTCTACACCCTACACCCTACACTCTACACCCTACACTCTACACTCTGCACTCTACACCCTACACTCTACACTCTGCACTCTACACCCTACACTCTACACTCTATACCCTACACTCTACACCCTACACTCTACACTCTACACCCTACACCCTACACCCTACACTCTACACTCTACACCCTGCACTTTACACCCTACACTCTTCTCTCTACACTCTACACCCTACACTCTACCCTCTACACCCTACACTCTACACTCTACCTTCTACACCCTACACTCTACACCCTACCCCCTACACTCTACACTCTACTCTCTACCTTATACACCCTATACTCTACACCCTACTCTCTACACTCTACACCCTACACTCTATACCCTACACTCTACACCCTACACTCTACACCCTACAGTCTACACCCTACACCCTACACTCTACACCCTACACTCTACCTTCTACACCCTACACTCTACCTTCTACCTTCTACACTCTACACCCTACACTCTACACTCTACACCCTACACTCTGCACTCTGCACCCTACACTCTACACCCAACACTCTACACCCTACACTCTACACTCTACACCCTACACTCTACACTCTACTCTCTACCTTATACACCCTATACTCTACACCCTACTCTCTACACTCTACACTCTACACCCTACAGTCTACACCCTACACTCTACACTCTACACCCTACACTCTACCTTCTACACCCTACACTCTACCTTCTACACTCTACACCCTACACTCTGCACTCTACCTTCTACACCCTACACTCTACACCCTACCCCCTACACTCTACACCCTACACTCTACCTTCTACACTCTACACCCTACACTCTACACTCTACACCCTACACTCTGCACTCTGCACCCTACACTCTACACTCTACACCCAACACTCTACACCCTACACTCTACACTCTACACCCTACACTCTACACTCTACACCCTACAATCTACACTCTACACTCTACACTCTACACCCTACACTCTACCTTCTACACCCTACACTTTACACCCTACACTCTACTCTCTACACCCTACACTCTACCCTCTACACCCTACACTCTACACTCTACCTTCTACACCCTACACTCTACACCCTACCCCCTACACTCTACACTCTACTCTCTACCTTATACACCCTATACTCTACACCCTACTCTCTACACTCTACACCCTACACTCTATACCCTACACTCTACACCCTACACTCTACACTCTACATTCTACACCCTACAATCTACACCCTACACTCTACACCCTACACTCTACACCCTACACTCTACACTCTACACCCTACTCTCTACACACTACACCCTACACTCTACACTCTATACTCTACAATCTACACTCTACACCCTACACTTTACACCCTACACTCTACACCCTACACTCTACACCCTACACTCTACACCCTACACTCTACACTCTACACCCTACTCTCTACACTCTACACCCTACACTCTATACCCTACACCCTACACTCTACACCCTACACTCTACACTCTACACCCTACAATCTACACCCTACACTCTACACCCTACACTCTACAACCTACACTCTAAACCCTACACCCTACACTCTACACCCTACACTCTACACTCTACACCCTACACTCTACACCCTACACCCTACAATCTACACCCTACACTCTACACCCTACACTCTACACCCTATACCCTACACTCTACACCCTACACTCTACACTCTACACCCTACACTCTGCACTCTACACCCTACACTCTACACCCTACCCCCTACACTCTACACTCTACTCTCTACCTTATACATCCTATACTCTACACCCTACTCTCTACACTCTACACCCTACACTCTATACCCTACACTCTACACCCTACACTCTACACCCTACAGTCTACACCCTACACCCTACACTCTACACCCTACACTCTACACTCTACACTCTACACCCTACAGTCTACACCCTACACTCTACACTCTACACCCTACACTCTACCTTCTACACCCTACACTCTACCTTCTACACTCTACACTCTACACCCTACACTTTACACCCTACACTCTGCACTCTACCTTCTACACCCTACACTCTACACCCTACCCCCTACACTCTACACCCTACACTCTACCTTCTACACTCTACACCCTACACTCTACACTCTACACCCTACACTCTGCACTCTGCACTCTGCACCCTACACTCTACACTCTACACCCAACACTCTACACCCTACACTCTACACTCTACACCCTACACTCTACACTCTACACCCTACAATCTACACTCTACACTCTACACTCTACACCCTACACTCTACCTTCTACACCCTACACTTTACACCCTACACTCTACTCTCTACACCCTACACTCTACCCTCTACACCCTACACTCTACACTCTACCTTCTACACCCTACACTCTACACCCTACCCCCTACACTCTACACTCTACTCTCTACCTTATACACCCTATACTCTACACCCTACTCTCTACACTCTACACCCTACACTCTATACCCTACACTCTACACCCTACAGTCTACACCCTACAGTCTACACCCTACACTCTACACCCTACACTCTATACTCTACAATCTACACTCTACACCCTACACTCTACACCCTACACTCTACACCCTACACTCTACACCCTACACTCTACACTCTACATTCTACACCCTACAATCTACACCCTACACTCTACACCCTACACTCTACACCCTACACTCTACACTCTACACCCTACTCTCTACACACTACACCCTACACTCTACACTCTATACTCTACAATCTACACTCTACACCCTACACTTTACACCCTACACTCTACACCCTACACTCTACACCCTACACTCTACACCCTACACTCTACACCCTACTCTCTACACTCTACACCCTACACTCTATACCCTACACCCTACACTCTACACCCTACACTCTACACTCTACACCCTACAATCTACACCCTACACTCTACACTCTACAACCTACACTCTAAACCCTACACCCTACACTCTACACCCTACACTCTACACTCTACACCCTACACTCTACACCCTACACCCTACAATCTACACCCTACACTCTACACCCTACACTCTACACCCTACACTCTACACCCTATACCCTACACTCTACACCCTACACTCTACACTCTGCACTCTACACCCTACACTCTACACTCTATACCCTACACTCTACACCCTACACTCTACACTCTACACCCTACACCCTACACCCTACACTCTACACTCTACACCCTGCACTCTACACTCTACCTTCTACACTCTACACTCTACCTTCTACACCCTACACTCTACACTCTACCTTCTACACCCTACACTTTACACCCTACACTCTTCTCGCTACACTCTACACCCTACACTCTACCCTCTACACCCTACACTCTACACTCTACCTTCTACACCCTACACTCTACACCTCACCCCCTACACTCTACACTCTACTCTCTACCTTATACACCCTATACTCTACACCCTACTCTCTACACTCTACACCCTACACTCTATACCCTACACTCTACACCCTACACTCTACACCCTACAGTCTACACCCTACACCCTACACTCTACACCCTACACTCTACCTTCTACACCCTACACTCTACCTTCTACCTTCTACACTCTACACCCTACACTCTACACTCTACACCCTACACTCTGCACTCTGCACCCTACACTCTACACCCAACACTCTACACCCTACACTCTACACTCTACACCCTACACTCTACACTCTACTCTCTACCTTATACACCCTATACTCTACACCCTACTCTCTACACTCTACACTCTACACCCTACAGTCTACACCCTACACTCTACACTCTACACCCTACACTCTACCTTCTACACCCTACACTCTACCTTCTACACTCTACACTCTACACCCTACACTCTACACCCTACACTCTGCACTCTACCTTCTACACCCTACACTCTACACCCTACCCCCTACACTCTACACCCTACACTCTACCTTCTACACTCTACACCCTACACTCTACACTCTACACCCTACACTCTGCACTCTGCACCCTACACTCTACACTCTACACCCAACACTCTACACCCTACACTCTACACTCTACACCCTACACTCTACACTCTACACCCTACAATCTACACTCTACACTCTACACTCTACACCCTACACTCTACCTTCTACACCCTACACTTTACACCCTACACTCTACTCTCTACACCCTACACTCTACCCTCTACACCCTACACTCTACACTCTACCTTCTACACCCTACACTCTACACCCTACCCCCTACACTCTACACTCTACTCTCTACCTTATACACCCTATACTCTACACCCTACTCTCTACACTCTACACCCTACACTCTATACCCTACACTCTACACTCTACACCCTACACTCTACACCCTACAGTCTACACCCTACAGTCTACACCCTACACTCTACACCCTACACTCTATACTCTACAATCTACACTCTACACCCTACACTCTACACCCTACACTCTACACCCTACACTCTACACCCTACACTCTACACTCTACATTCTACACCCTACAATCTACACCCTACACTCTACACCCTACACTCTACACCCTACACTCTACACCCTACACTCTACACTCTACACCCTACTCTCTACACACTACACCCTACACTCTACACTCTATACTCTACAATCTACACTCTACACCCTACACTTTACACCCTACACTCTACACCCTACACTCTACACCCTACACTCTACACCCTACACTCTACACCCTACTCTCTACACTCTACACCCTACACTCTATACCCTACACCCTACACTCTACACCCTACACTCTACACTCTACACCCTACAATCTACACCCTACAATCTACACCCTACACTCTACACTCTACAACCTACACTCTAAACCCTACACCCTACACTCTACACCCTACACTCTACACTCTACACCCTACACTCTACACCCTACACCCTACAATCTACACCCTACACTCTACACCCTACACTCTACACCCTACACTCTACACCCTATACCCTACACTCTACACCCTACACTCTACACTCTACACCCTACACTCTGCACTCTACACCCTACACTCTACACTCTACCTTCTACACCCTACACTCTACACCCTACCCCCTACACTCTACACTCTACTCTCTACCTTATACACCCTATACTCTACACCCTACTCTCTACACTCTACACCCTACACTCTATACCCTACACTCTACACCCTACACTCTACACCCTACAGTCTACACCCTACACCCTACACTCTACACCCTACACTCTACACTCTACACCCTACACTCTACACCCTACACTCTACACTCTGCACTCTACACCCTACACTCTACACTCTATACCCTACACTCTACACCCTACACTCTACACTCTACACCCTACACCCTACACCCTACACTCTACACTCTACACCCTGCACTCTACACTCTACCTTCTACACCCTACACTCTACACTCTACCTTCTACACCCTACACTTTACACCCTACACTCTTCTCTCTACACTCTACACCCTACACTCTACACTCTACACTCTACCTTCTACACCCTACACCCTACACTCTACTCTCTACCTTATACACCCTATACTCTACACCCTACTCTCTACACTCTACACCCTACACTCTATACCCTACACTCTACACCCTACACTCTACACCCTACAGTCTACACCCTACACCCTACACTCTACACCCTACCCCCTACACTCTACACCCTACACTCTACCTTCTACACCCTACACTCTACCTTCTACACTCTACACCCTACACTCTACACTCTACACCCTACACTCTGCACTCTGCACTCTGCACCCTACACTCTACACTCTACACCCAACACTCTACACCCTACACTCTACACTCTACACCCTACACTCTACACTCTACACCCTACAGTCTACACTCTACACTCTACACTCTACACCCTACACTCTACCTTCTACACCCTACACTTTACACCCTACACTCTACTCTCTACACCCTACACTCTACCCTCTACACCCTACACTCTACACTCTACCTTCTACACCCTACACTCTACACCCTACCCCCTACACTCTACACTCTACTCTCTACCTTATACACCCTATACTCTACACCCTACTCTCTACACTCTACACCCTACACTCTATACCCTACACTCTACACCCTACAGTCTACACCCTACAGTCTACACCCTACACTCTACACCCTACACTCTACCCTCTACACCCTACACTCTACACTCTACCTTCTACACCCTACACTCTACACCCTACCCCCTACACTCTACTCTCTACCTTATACACCCTATACTCTACACCCTACTCTCTACACTCTACACCCTACACTCTATACCCTACACTCTACACTCTACACCCTACACTCTACACCCTACAGTCTACAGCCTACACTCTACACCCTACACTCTACACTCTACACCCTACACTCTGCACTCTACACCCTACACTCTACACTCTACAATCTACACCCTACAATCTACACTCTACACTCTACACCCTACAATCTACTCTCTACACTCTATACTCTACATCCTACACTCTACACCCTACACAATACACTCTATACTCTACACTCTACACCCTACAATCTACACTCTACACCCTTCACTCTACACCCTACACTCTACACTCTATACTCTACATAATACACTCTACACCCTACAATCTACACTCTACCTTCTACACTCTACACTCTACACCCTACACTCTACACTCTACACCATACACCCTACACTCTACACCCTACACTCTACACCCTACACTCTACACTCTACACACTACACACTACACTCTACACTCTACACTCTACACCCTACACTCTACACCCTACAATCTACACCCTATACTCTACAGTCTACACCCTACATTCTACACTCTACACCCTAGACTCTACACCCTACACTCCACACCCTATACTCTACACTCTACACTATACACCCTACACTCTACACTCTACACCTTACACTCTACACCCTACACTCTACACTCTACACCCTACTCTGTACACACTACACCCTACACTCTATACCCTACACTCTACACCCTACACTCTACACCCTACACTCTACACCCTACACTCTACACCCTACACTCTACACCAGGGGTCCCCAACCCGTAGCTCGCAAGCCACATGTGGCTCGCCTGCTCCAGGCATGTGGCTCGCCGACGGTCACTGAAAAAAGTCCCCAAGGAGCTGCCCTGGAGGCTGTATTACCCGCCCCCTGCCTGTAATACCCGCCCGCCACATGCTCCTGCTATGTGGGAAAGGAGCCGCCCCGCCGGCTGTATTACCCGCCCCCCTGCCTGTAATACCCGCCCACCACCTGCTCCTGCTATGTGTGAAAGGAGCCGCCCCGCCGGCTGTATTACCCGCCCCCCTGCCTGTAATACCCGCCCACCACCTGCTCCTGCTATGTGTGAAAGGAGCCGCCCCGCCGGCTGTATTACCCGCCCCCCTGCCTGTAATACCCGTCCACCACCTGCTCCTGCTATGTGTGAAAGGAGCCGCCCCGCCGGCTGTATTACCCGCCCCCCTGCCTGTAATACCCATCCGCCACCTGCTCCTGCTCTGTGTGAAAGGAGCCGCCCCGCCGCTTGCAATACCTGCCCCGTAATTTGCCGCTCCTCCAGCGTCAGCGACCGCATTCACTCCTGCGCAGTGGAGCGGGTCACTGTGATCTGTTAAAGTCGCACAAAGTCTCGCGAGACTTCACAAATCTCGCAAGACTTTGGTTACTGCGGCTTCTATAGAGCACAGTGAGCCGTGCCTCTGCGCAGGAGTGAATGCGGTCGCTGATTGCGGAATCCGGATAGAAGGGCAGGCTAGTCCAAGTAAAGCACTTAGCATAAGTATATATAAGCGTCCTAACAAGCATTTTAAAGATAACCTGTCACCCCCCATTACCTATTGGTAAAAGAGCCACCTTCAGCAGCACTAAGGCTGCATTCTCTGAAGGTGGCTCTTATGTTTTTTTTTTATCACAAGTAATGCAGAAATAGGGCTGTTTTCCACTTGCGAGATACACGTCCGTGTCTCGCATGTGGAAACGAAGCTCTGGCGCCGGCACTCCAGAGGGGAGCGTGCGGCCGCATAGCAACACATGGAGTCGCACGCTCCGCTCTGGAGTGCCAGCGCCAGAGCTTTGTTTCCACATGCGAGACACGGACGTGTATCTCGCAAGTGGAAAACAGCCCATACAAATATAATTGCGTGTCATACCTGTATTGAGTCAGTGAGGTATGTTTTCTCCCCCTGACTCAAGCGCCTCGCTGCCATCCATCATCCCCCTCATTCCCCCGGGCGCCGCCTTTATCTGCATTGTGGCTCTCGACCAACTTTCATAGCAGAATGTGGCTCTCAAGGTAAGAAAGGTTGGGGACCCCTGCCCTACACTCTACAATCTACACCCTACACTCTACACTATACACCCTACACTCTACACCTTACACTCTACATCCTACACTCTACACTCTACACTCTACACTCTACACCCTACACTCTACACCCTATACTCTACACCCTACACTCTACACTCTACACTCTACACCCTACACTCTACACCCTACACTCTACACTCTACACCCTACACTCTACACTCTGCACTAAGGCTGCATTCTCTGAAGGTGGCTCTTATGTTTTTTTTTTATCACAAGTAATGCAGAAATAGGGCTGTTTTCCACTTGCGAGATACACGTCCGTGTCTCGCATGTGGAAACGAAGCTCTGGCGCCGGCACTCCAGAGGGGAGCGTGCGGCCGCATAGCAACACATGGAGTCGCACGCTCCGCTCTGGAGTGCCAGCGCCAGAGCTTTGTTTCCACATGCGAGACACGGACGTGTATCTCGCAAGTGGAAAACAGCCCATACAAATATAATTGCGTGTCATACCTGTATTGAGTCAGTGAGGTATGTTTTCTCCCCCTGACTCAAGCGCCTCGCTGCCATCCATCATCCCCCTCATTCCCCCGGGCGCCGCCTTTATCTGCATTGTGGCTCTCGACCAACTTTCATAGCAGAATGTGGCTCTCAAGGTAAGAAAGGTTGGGGACCCCTGCCCTACACTCTACAATCTACACCCTACACTCTACACTATACACCCTACACTCTACACCTTACACTCTACATCCTACACTCTACACTCTACACTCTACACTCTACACCCTACACTCTACACCCTATACTCTACACCCTACACTCTACACTCTACACTCTACACCCTACACTCTACACCCTACACTCTACACTCTACACCCTACACTCTACACTCTACACCCTACACTCTACACCCTACACTCTACACTCTACCTTCTACACCCTATACTCTACCTTCTACACCCTACACTCTACACTCTTCCTTCTACACTCTACACCCTACACTCTACACCCTACACTCTACACTCTACCTTCTACACCCTACACTCTACACCCTACACTCTACACTCTTCCTTCTACACTCTACACCCTACACTCTACACCCTACACTCTACACCCTACACTCTACACCCCACACTCTACACCCTACACTCTACACTCTACACCCTACACTCTTCACCCTACACCCTACACTCTACACCCTACACTCTACACTCTACACCCTACACTCTACACTCTACCTTCTACACCCTACACTCTACACTCTACACACTACACTCTACATTCTACACTCTACACCCCACACTCTACACTCTACACACTACACCCTACACTCTACACTCTTAACCTACACTCTACACCCTACACTCTACACTCTATACTCTAACTTCTACACTCTACACCCTACACTCTGCACTCTACACTCTACCTTCTACACTCTACACGCTACACCCTACACTCTACACCCTACACTCTACATTCCACACTCTACACCCTACACTCTACATTCCACACTCTACACTCTACACCCTACACTCTACACCCTATACTCTACATTCCACACTGTACACCCTACACTCTACACTCTACACTCTACTCTCTACCTTTTACACTATACACACTACACTCTACACTCTATACTCTACCTTCTGCACTCTACACCCTACACTCTACACCCTACACCCGACACCCTACACTCTACACCCTACACTCTACCTTCTACACTCTACACGCTACACGCTACACCCTACACTCTACACACTACACTCTATACTCTACACTCTACACCCTACACCCTACACTCTACACCCTACACTCTACACCCTACACTCTACCTTCTACACTCTACACCCTACACTCTACACCCTACACTCTACACCCTACACTCTTCACCCTACACTCTACCTTCTACACTCTACACCCTACACTCTACACCCTACACTCTACACCCTACACTCTACACTCTACACACTACACTCTACATTCTACACTCTACACCCCACACTCTACACTCTACACACTACACCCTACACTCTACACTCTTAACCTACACTCTACACCCTACACTCTACACTCTATACTCTAACTTCTACACTCTACACCCTACACTCTGCACTCTACACTCTACCTTCTACACTCTACATTCTACATTCTACACTCTACACTCTACACCCTACACTCTACACCCTACACTCTACATTCCACACTCTACACCCTACACTCTACATTCCACACTCTACACTCTACACCCTACACTCTACACCCTATACTCTACATTCCACACTGTACACCCTACACTCTACACTCTACACTCTACTCTCTACCTTCTACACTATACACACTACACTCTACACTCTATACTCTACCTTCTGCACTCTACACCCTACACTCTACACCCGACACCCTACACTCTACACCCTACACTCTACCTTCTACACTCTACACGCTACACCCTACACTCTACACACTACACTCTATACTCTACACTCTACACCCTACACTCTACACCCTACACTCTGCACCCTACACTCTACACTCTACCTTCTACACCATACACTCTACACTCTACCTTCTACACCCTACACTCTACCTTCTACCCTCTACACCCTACACTCTACACCCTACACTCTACCTTCTACACTCTACACCCTATACTCTACACCCTACACCCTACACCCTACACTCTACACTCTACACCCTACACTCTACACTCTACACCCTACACTCTTCACCCTACACTCTACCTTCTACACTCTACACCCTACACTCTACACCCTACACTCTACACCCTACACTCTACACTCTACACACTACACTCTACATTCTACACTCTACACCCCACACTCTACACTCTACACACTACACCCTACACTCTACACTCTTAACCTACACTCTACACCCTACACTCTACACTCTATACTCTAACTTCTACACTCTACACCCTACACTCTGCACTCTACACTCTACCTTCTACACTCTACATTCTACATTCTACACTCTACACTCTACACCCTACACTCTACACCCTACACTCTACATTCCACACTCTACACCCTACACTCTACATTCCACACTCTACACTCTACACCCTACACTCTACACCCTATACTCTACATTCCACACTGTACACCCTACACTCTACACTCTACACTCTACTCTCTACCTTCTACACTATACACACTACACTCTACACTCTATACTCTACCTTCTGCACTCTACACCCTACACTCTACACCCGACACCCTACACTCTACACCCTACACTCTACCTTCTACACTCTACACGCTACACCCTACACTCTACACACTACACTCTATACTCTACACTTTACACCCTACACCCTACACTCTACACCCTACACTCTACACCCTACACTCTACACCCTACACTCTACACCCTACACTCTTCACCCTACACTCTACCTTCTACACTCTACACCCTACACTCTACACCCTACACTCTACACCCTACACTTTACACTCTACACCCTACACTCTAAACTCTATACTCTACACCCTAGTCTCTACCTTCTACACTCTACAATCTACACCCTACACTTTACACTCTATACTCTCCACTCTCCACTCTACACACTACACTCTACACCCTACATTCCAGACTCTAGACTATACACCTTACACCCTACACTCTACACTCTACACCCTACAATCTACACTCTACACTGCACACTCTACACCCTACACCCTACACTCTACACCCTACACCCTACACTCTACATTCTACACCCTACACTCTACATTCTACACTCTACACTCTACACCCTACACTCTACACCCTACACTCTACACCCTACACCCTACACTCTACAGCCTACAATCTACATTCTACACTCTACACTCTACACCCTACATGCTACACTTTACACCCTACACTCTACATTCTATACTCTACACTTTACACTCTACACTCTACACCCTACACTCTACATTCTACACTCTACCCTCTACATTCTAAACTCTACACCCTACACTCAACATTCCACACTCTACACCCTACACTCTACATTCTACATTATACACCCTACACTCTACATTCTACACTCTTCATTCTACACTCTATACCCTACACTCTATATTCTACACTCTACACCTTACACTCTACACCCTACACTCTACACCCTACACTCTACACCCTACACTCTACACTCTATACACTCTACACCCTACACTCTACACCTACACTCTACACCCTACACTCTACACTCTACACCCTGCATTCTACATTATACACCCTACACCCTACATTCTACATTATACACCCTACACTCTACATTCTACACTCTTCATTCTACACTCTATACCCTACACTCTATATTCTACAATCTACACCTTACACTCTACACCCTACACTCTACACTCTACCTTCTACACTCTACACTCTACACACTACACTCTACATTCTACACTCTACACCCCACACTCTACACACTACACCCTACACTCTACCCTCTTAACCTACACTCTACACCCTACACTCTACACTCTATACTCTAACTTCTACACTCTACACCCTACACTCTGCACTCTACACTCTAACTTCTACACTCTACACCCTACACTCTGCACTCTACACTCTACCTTCTACACTCTACATTCTACACTCTACACTCTACACCCTACACTCTACACCCTACACTCTACATTCCACACTCTACACCCTACACTCTACATTCCACACTCTACACTCTACACCCTACACTCTACACCCTATACTCTACATTCCACACTGTACACCCTACACTCTACACTCTACACTCTACTCTCTACCTTCTACACTATACACACTACACTCTACACTCTATACTCTACCTTCTGCACTCTACACCCTACACTCTACACCCGAAACCCTACACTCTACACCCTACACTCTACCTTCTACACTCTACACGCTACACCCTACACTCTACACACTACACTCTATACTCTACACTCTACACCCTACACCCTACACTCTACACCCTACACTCTACACCCTACACTCTACACCCTACACTCTACACCCTACACTCTTCACCCTACACTCTTCACCCTACACTCTTCACCCTACACTCTACACCCTACACTCTACACCCTACACTCTACACCCTACACTCTACACCCTACACTTTACACTCTACACCCTACACTCTAAACTCTATACTCTACACCCTAGTCTCTACCTTCTACACTCTACAATCTACACCCTACACTTTACACTCTATACTCTACACTGTCCACTCTACACACTACACTCTACACCCTACATTCTAGACTCTAGACTATACACCTTACACCCTACACTCTACACTCTACACTCTACACCCTACAATCTACACTCTACACTCTACACTGCACACTCTACACCCTACACTCTACACCCTACACCCTACACTCTACATTCTACACCCTACACTCTACACTCTACACCCTACACTCTACACCCTACACCCTACACTCTACAGCCTACACTCTACATTCTACACTCTACACTCTACACCCTACATTCTACATGCTACACTTTACACCCTACACTCTACATTCTACACTCTACACTCTATACTCTACACTTTACACTCTACACTCTACACCCTACACTCTACATTCTACACTCTACCCTCTACATTCTAAACTCTACACCCTACACCCTACACTCTACATTCTACATTATACACCCTACACTCTACATTCTACACTCTTCATTCTACACTCTATACCCTACACTCTATATTCTACACTCTACACCTTACACTCTACACTCTACACCCTACACTCTACACCCTACACTCTACACCCTACACTCTACACCCTACACTCTACACTCTATACACTCTACACTCTACACCTACACTCTACACCCTACACTCTACACTCTACACCCTACATCCTACACCCTACGTTCTACATTATACACCCTACACTCTACATTCTACACTCTTCATTCTACACTCTATACCCTACACTCTATATTCTACACCTTACACTCTACACCCTACACTCCACACCCTACATTCTACACACTACAGTCTACACTCTATACACTCTACACCCTACACTCTACACCTACACTCTACACCCTACACTCTACACCCTACATTCTACATTATACACCCTACACCCTACATTCTACATTATACACCCTACACTCTACATTCTACACTCTTCATTCTACACTCTATACCCTACACTCTATATTCTACACTCTTCATTCTACACTCTATACCCTACACTCTATATTCTACACTCTACACCTTACACTCTACACCCTACACTCTACACCCTACACTCTACACCCTACACTCTACACCCTACACTCTACACCCTACACTCTACATTCTACAAACTACACTCTAAACCCTACACTCTACATTCTACACTCTACACTTTACACCCTTCACTCTACACCCTACACCTTACACTCTACACCCTACACTCTATACTCTACACCCTACTCTCTACCTTCTACACTCTACATTCTACAGCCTACACCCTACACTCTACACTCTATACTCTACACTCTCCACCTTACACTCTACACTCTACACTCTACACACTACACTCTACACCCTACACTCTACACTCTACACCCTGGCCTACACTCTACACCCTACACTCTACAATCTACACCCTACACTCTACACCCTACACCCTACACTCTACAGCCTACACTCTACATTCTACACTCTACAGTCTACACCCTACACTCTACACCCTACACTCTACATGCTACACTTTACACCCTACACTCTACATTCTACACTCTACACTCTACACTTTACACTCTACACTCTACACACTACACTCTACACTCCACACCCTACACTCTACACCCTACACTCTACACTCTACACTCTACACCCTACACTCTACACCCTACACTCTAAACTCTACCTTCTACACTCTACACCCTAAACTCTGCACTCTACACTCTACCTTCTACACTCTACACTCTACACCCTACACTCTACACCCTACACTCTACACTCTACACCCTACACTTTACACCCTACACTCTACACCCTTCACCTTACACTCTACACTCTATACTCTACTTCCTACACTCTACACTCTACACCCTACACTCCACACTCAACACCCTACACTCTACCGTCTACACCCTACACTCTACACTCTACATTCTACACTCTACACCCTACACTCTACATTCTACACTCTACACTCTACACTCCACACTCTACACCCTACACCCTACACTCTACATTCTACACTCTACACCCTACACTCTACACCCTACACTCTACACTCTGAACCCTACACTCTACACCCTACACTCTACATTCTACACTCTACACTCTACACCCTACACTCTACACCCTACACTCTACAACCTACACTCTACACCCAGCACCATACACTCTATGCTCTAGACCCTACACTCTACACCCTACATCCTACACTCTACACCCTACACTCTACACCCTACACTCTACACCCTACACTCTACACCCTACACTCTACACCCTACAACCTACACCCTACAATCTACACTCTACACCCTACACTCAACATTCCACACTCTACACCCTACACTCTACATTCTACACCCTACACTCTACACCCTACACCCTACGCTCTGCACTCTACACCCTACACTCTGCACTCTACACCCTACACTCTACACTCTACACCCTACATTCTACATTATACACCCTACATTCTACATTATACACCCTACACTCTACATTCTACACTCTTCATTCCACACTCTACACCCTACACTCTACATTCCACACTCTACACTCTACACCCTACACTCCACACCCTACACTCTACATTCCACACTGTACACCCTACACTCTACACTCTACACTCCACTCTCTACCTTCTACACTATACACACTACACTCTACACTCTATACTCTACCTTCTGCACTCTACACCCTACACTCTACACCCTACACTCTACACCCGACACCCTACACTCTACACCCTACACTCTACCTTCTACACTCTACACGCTACACCCTACACTCTACACACTACACTCTATACTCTACACTCTACACCCTACACCCTACACTCTACACCCTACACTCTACACCCTACACTCTACACCCTACACTCTACCTTCTACACTCTACACCCTACACTCTACACCCTACACTCTACACCCTACACTTTACACTCTACACCCTACACTCTAAACTCTATACTCTACACCCTAGTCTCTACCTTCTACACTCTACAATCTACACCCTACACTTTACACTCTATACTCTACACTCTCCTCTCTACACTCTACACTCTACACCCTACATTCTAGACTCTAGACTATACACCTTACACCCTACACTCTACACTCTACACCCTACAATCTACACTCTACATTCTACACTCTACACTCTACACCCTACACTCTACACCCTACACCCTACACTCTACAGCCTACACTATACATTCTACACTCTACACTCTACACCCTACACTCTACACCCTACATTCTACATGCTACACTTTACACCCTACACTCTACATTCTACACTCTACACTCTATACTCTACACTTTACACTCTACACTCTACACCCTACACTCTACCTTCTACACCCTACACTCTACACTCTACATTCTACACTCTACACCCTACACTCTACATTCTACACTCTACACTCTACACTCTACACCCTACACTCTACACTCTGAACCCTACACTCTACACCCTACACTCTACATTCTACACTCTACACTCTACACCCTACACTCTACACCCTACACTCTACAACCTACACTCTACACCCAGCACCATACACTCTATGCTCTACACCCTACACCCTACACTCTACATTCTACACCCTACACTCTACATTCTACACTCTACACTCTACACCCTACACTCTACACCCTACACCCTACACTCTACAGCCTACACTATACATTCTACACTCTACACTCTACACCCTACACTCTACACCCTACATTCTACATGCTACACTTTACACCCTACACTCTACATTCTACACTCTACACTCTATACTCTACACTTTACACTCTACACTCTACACCCTACACTCTACCTTCTACACCCTACACTCTACACTCTACATTCTACACTCTACACCCTACACTCTACATTCTACACTCTACACTCTACACTCTACACCCTACACTCTACACTCTGAACCCTACACTCTACACCCTACACTCTACATTCTACACTCTACACTCTACACCCTACACTCTACACCCTACACTCTACAACCTACACTCTACACCCAGCACGATACACTCTATGCTCTACACTTTACACTCTACACCCTACATCCTACACTCTACATTCTACACTCTTCATTCCACACTCTACACCCTACACTCTACATTCCACACTCTACACTCTACACCCTACACTCCACACCCTACACTCTACATTCCACACTGTACACCCTACACTCTACACTCTACACTCCACTCTCTACCTTCTACACTATACACACTACACTCTACACTCTATACTCTACCTTCTGCACTCTACACCCTACACTCTACACCCTACACTCTACACCCGACACCCTATACTCTACACCCTACACTCTACCTTCTACACTCTACACGCTACACCCTACACTCTACACACTACACTCTATACTCTACACTCTACACCCTACACCCTACACTCTACACCCTACACTCTACACCCTACACTCTACACCCTACACTCTACACCCTTTACTCTACCTTCTACACTCTACACCCTACACTCTACACCCTACACTCTACACCCTACACTTTACACTCTACACCCTACACTCTAAACTCTATACTCTACACCCTAGTCTCTACCTTCTACACTCTACAATCTACACCCTACACTTTACACTCTATACTCTACACTCTCCACTCTACACTCTACACTCTACACCCTACATTCTAGACTCTAGACTATACACCTTACACCCTACACTCTACACTCTACACTCTACACCCTACAATCTACACTCAACACTCTACACTGCACAATCTACACCCTACACCCTACACTCTAAACCCTACACCCTACACTCTACATTCTACACCCTACACTCTACATTCTACACTCTACACTATACACCCTACACTCTACACCCTACACCCTACACTCTACAGCCTACACTATACATTCTACACTCTACACTCTACACCCTACACTCTACACCCTACATTCTACATGCTACACTTTACACCCTACACTCTACATTCTACACTCTACACCCTACACTCTACACCCTACACTCTACACTTTGAACCCTACACTCTACACCCTACACTCTACATTCTACACTCTACACTCTACACCCTACACTCTACACCCTACACTCTACAACCTACACTCTACACCCAGCACCATACACTCTATGCTCTAGACCCTACACTCTACACCCTACATCCTACACTCTACACCCTACACTCTACACCCTACACTCTACACCCTACACTCTACACCCTACAACCTACACCCTACAATCTACACTCTACACCCTACACTCAACATTCCACACTCTACACCCTACACTCTACATTCTACACCCTACACTCTACACCCTACACCCTACGCTCTGCACTCTACACCCTACACTCTGCACTCTACACCCTACACTCTACACTCTACACCCTACACTCTACACTCTACACCCTACATTCTACATTATACACCCTACATTCTACATTATACACCCTACACTCTACATTCTACACTCTTCATTCCACACTCTACACCCTACACTCTACATTCCACACTCTACACTCTACACCCTACACTCCACACCCTACACTCTACATTCCACACTGTACACCCTACACTCTACACTCTACACTCCACTCTCTACCTTCTACACTATACACACTACACTCTACACTCTATACTCTACCTTCTGCACTCTACACCCTACACTCTACACCCTACACTCTACACCCGACACCCTACACTCTACACCCTACACTCTACCTTCTACACTCTACACGCTACACCCTACACTCTACACACTACACTCTATACTCTACACTCTACACCCTACACCCTACACTCTACACCCTACACTCTACACCCTACACTCTACACCCTACACTCTACACCCTACACTCTACCTTCTACACTCTACACCCTACACTCTACACCCTACACTCTACACCCTACACTTTACACTCTACACCCTACACTCTAAACTCTATACTCTACACCCTAGTCTCTACCTTCTACACTCTACAATCTACACCCTACACTTTACACTCTATACTCTACACTCTCCACTCTACACTCTACACTCTACACCCTACATTCTAGACTCTAGACTATACACCTTACACCCTACACTCTACACTCTACACCCTACAATCTACACTCTACACTCTACACTGCACAATCTACACCCTACACCCTACACTCTACACCCTACACCCTACACTCTACATTCTACACCCTACACTCTACATTCTACACTCTACACTTTACACCCTACACTCTACACCCTACACCCTACACTCTACAGCCTACACTATACATTCTACACTCTACACTCTACACCCTACACTCTACACCCTACATTCTACATGCTACACTTTACACCCTACACTCTACATTCTACACTCTACACTCTATACTCTACACTTTACACTCTACACTCTACACCCTACACTCTACCTTCTACACCCTACACTCTACACTCTACACTCTACATTCTACACCCTACACTCTACACCCTACACTCTACACCCTACACTCTACCTTCTACACCCAACACTCTACACTCTACATTCTACACTCTACACCCTACACTCTACATTCTACACTCTACACTCTACACTCTACACCCTACACTCTACACTCTGAACCCTACACTCTACACCCTACACTCTACATTCTACACTCTACACTCTACACCCTACACTCTACACCCTACACTCTACAACCTACACTCTACACCCAGCACCATACACTCTATGCTCTACACCCTACACTCTACACCCTACATCCTACACTCTACATTCTACACTCTTCATTCCACACTCTACACCCTACACTCTACATTCCACACTCTACACTCTACACCCTACACTCCACACCCTACACTCTACATTCCACACTGTACACCCTACACTCTACACTCTACACTCCACTCTCTACCTTCTACACTATACACACTACACTCTACACTCTATACTCTACCTTCTGCACTCTACACCCTACACTCTACACCCTACACTCTACACCCGACACCCTACACTCTACACCCTACACTCTACCTTCTACACTCTACACGCTACACCCTACACTCTACACACTACACTCTATACTCTACACTCTACACCCTACACCCTACACTCTACACCCTACACTCTACACCCTACACTCTACACCCTACACCCTACACTCTACCTTCTACACTCTACACCCTACACTCTACACCCTACACTCTACACCCTACACTCTACACCCTACACTTTACACTCTACACCCTACACTCTAAACTCTATACTCTACACCCTAGTCTCTACCTTCTACACTCTACAATCTACACCCTACACTTTACACTCTATACTCTACACTCTCCACTCTACACTCTACACTCTACACCCTACATTCTAGACTCTAGACTATACACCTTACACCCTACACTCTACACTCTACACCCTACAATCTACACTCAACACTCTACACTGCACAATCTACACCCTACACCCTACACTCTAAACCCTACACTCTACATTCTACACCCTACACTCTACATTCTACACTCTACACTCTACACCCTACACTCTACACTCTACACCCTACACCCTACACTCTACAGCCTACACTATACATTCTACACTCTACACTCTACACCCTACACTCTACACCCTACATTCTACATGCTACACTTTACACCCTACACTCTACATTCTACACTCTACACTCTATACTCTACACTTTACACTCTACACTCTACACCCTACACTCTACATTCTACACTCTACCCTCTTCATTCTAAACTCTACACCCTACACTCAACATTCCACACTCTACACCCTACACCCTACACTCTACATTCTACATTATACACCCTACACTCTACATTCTACACTCTTCATTCTACACTCTATACCCTACACTCTATATTCTACACTCTACACCTTACACTCTACACCCTACACTCTACACCCTACACTCTATACTCTATACACTCTACACCCTACACTCTACACCTACTCTCTACACCCTACACTCTACACTCTACACCCTACATTCTACATTATACACCCTACACCCTACATTCTACATTATACACCCTACACTCTACATTCTACACTCTTCATTCTACACTCTATACCCTACACTCTATATTCTACACTCTACACCTTACACTCTACACCCTACACTCCACACCCTACATTCTACACTCTACACTCTATACACTCTACACCCTACACTCTACACCTACACTCTACACCCTACATTCTACATTATACACCCTACACCCTACATTCTACATTATACACCCTACACTCTACATTCTACACTCTTCATTCCACACTCTATACCCTACACTCTATATTCTACACTCTACACCTTACACTCTACACCCTACACTCTACACCCTACACTCTACACCCTACACTCTACACTCTATACTCTACACTCTATACACTCTACACCCTACACTCTACACCCTACACTCTACATTCTACAAACTACACTCTAAACCCTACACTCTACATTCTACACTCTACACTTGACACCCTTCACTCTACACCCTACACCTTACACTCTACACCCTACACTCTATACTCTACACCCTACTCTCTACCTTCTACACTCTACATTCTACATCCTACACCCTACACTCTACACTCTATACTCTACACTCTCCAACTTACACTCTACACTCTACACACTACACTCTACACCCTACACCCTACACTCTACACTCTACACCCTACACTCTACACCCTACACTCTACACCCTACACTCTACACCCTACACCCTACACTCTACAGCCTACACTCTACATTCTACACTCTACAGTCTACACCCTACACCCTACACCCTACACTCTACATGCTACACTTTACACCCTACACTCTACATTCTACACTCTACACTTTACACTCTACACTCTACACACTACACTCTACACTCTACACCCTACACTCTACACCCTACGCTCTACACTCTACACTCTACACTCTACACCCTACACTCTGCACTCTACACTCTACCTTCTACACTCTACACCCTACACTCTACACCCTACACTTTACACCCTACACTCTACACCCTTCACCTTACACTCTACACTCTACACTCTACACCCTACACTCCACACTCAACACCCTACACCCTACACTCTACCTTCTACACCCTACACTCTACACTCTACATTCTACACCCTACACTGTGCACTCTACACTCTACCTTCTACACTCTACACTCTACACCCTACACTCTACACCCTACACTTTACACCCTACACTCTACACCCTTCACCTTACACTCTACACTCTACACCCTACACTCCACACTCAACACCCTACACCCTACACTCTACCTTCTACACCCTACACTCTACACTCTACATTCTACACTCTACACCCTACACTCTACATTCTACACCCTACACCCTACACTCTACATTCTACACTCTACACCCTACACTCTACACCCTACACTCTACACTCTGAACCCTACACTCTACACCCTGCACTCTACATTCTACACTCTACACTCTACACCCTACACTCTACACCCTACACTCTACAACCTACACTCTACACCCAGCACCATACACTCTATGCTCTACACCCTACACTCTACACCCTACATCCTACACCCTACACTCTACACCCTACACTCTACACCCTACACTCTACACCCTACACCCTACACCCTACACCCTACACCCTACACTCTACACCCTACACTCTACACTCTACACCCTACACTCAACATTCCACACTCTACACCCTACACTCTACACCCTACAACCTACACTCTACACTCTACACCCTACACTCAACATTCCACACTCTACACCCTACACTCTACATTCTACACCCTACACTCTATACCCTACACTCTACATTCTAAACTCTACACTCTACAACCTACACTCTACACCCTACACCCCACGCTCTGCACTCTACACCCTACACTCTGAACTCTACACCCTACACTCTACACTCTACATCCTACATTCTACATTATACACCCTACATTCTACATTATACACCCTACACTCTACATTCTACACTCTTCATTCTACACTCTATACCCTACACTCTATATTCTACACTCTACACCTTACACTCTACACCCTACACTCTACACCTATACTCTACACCCTACACTCTACATTCTACAAACTACACTCTAAACCCTACACTCTACATTCTACACTCTACACCCTACACTCTATATTGCACACTCTACACCCTACACTCTAGTCTACACCCTACACTCTACACCCTACACCCTACACTCTACACCCTACACTCTACACCTACACCCTACACTCTACACCCTATACTCTACACCCTACACTCTACACCCTACACTCTACATTCTACACTCTAAACCCTACACTCTACATTCTACACTCTACACCCTACACTCTACATTGCACACTCTACACCCTACACCCTACACTCTACACCCTACACCATACACCCTACACTCTACACTCTACACCCTACACTCTTCATTCTACTCTCTACACCTACACTCTACACCCTACACTCTACACTCTACACCTTTCACCCTACACTCTACATTCTACACCCTACACACTACATTCTACACCCTACATTCTACACTCTACACCAAGCACTCTACATTCTACACCCTACACTCTACACCCTAAACTCTACACCCTACACTCCACACCTTACACTCTACACCCTACACTCTACATTCTACACCCTACACCCTTCACCCTACACTCTACACACTGCACCCTACACTCTACACCCTACCCCCAACACTCAACATCCTACACTCTACACCCTACACTCTACATTCTACACCCTACACCAGAGGTGTCAAACTGCATTCCTCGAGGGCCGCAAACAGGTCATGTTTTCAAGTTTTCCTTGTATTGCACAGGTGATAATTTTATCACCTACACAGAATGATTCCAGCACCTTGTGCAATAGAAGGAAATCGTGAAAACATGACCTGTTTGCGGCCCTCGAGGAATGCAGTTTGACACCCCTGCCCTACACCCTACACCCTACATTCTACACTCTAAACCCTACACTCTACATTCTACACTCTACAACCTACACTCTACATTCTACACTCTACATTTCACACTCTACATTCTACACTCTACACCCTACACCCTAAACTTTACATTCTACACACTACACCCTACACCCTACACTCTACACCCTACACTCTACACCCTGCACCCTACACTCTACATTCTACACTCTACACCCTACACTCTACACTCTATACCCCAAACTCTACACTCTACATTCTACTCTCTACACCATACACCCTACACTCTACATTCTACTTTCTACACCCTACACTCTACACCCTACACTCTACACCCTACACTCTACACCCTACACTCTACATTTTACACTCTACACCCTACACTAAGCAACCTACACTCTACACTCTACACTCTACACCCTACACCCTACACTCTACACCTTATACTCTACATTCTACACCCTACACTCTGCAACCTACACTCTACACTCTACATCCTACAATCTATCCCCTACACTCTACACTCTACACCCTACACTCTACACCCTACACTCTACACCCAGCACCCTACACTCTACACCCTACACTTTACACCCTACACACTACACTCTACACTCTACAACCTACACTCTACACCCAGCACCCTACACCCTATACTCTACACTCTACACCCTACACTCTACACCCTACACCCTACACTCTACACCCTACACCCTACACCCTACACTCTACACCCTACACTCTACACCCTACACTCTACACCCTACACTGTACACCCCACACCCTACATTCTACACCCTACACTCTACACCCTACACTCTACAGTCTACACTCTACACTCTACACCCTACACTCTACTTCCTACACTCTATACCCTACACTCTACACCCTACACTCTTCACCCTATACTCTACACCCTACACTCTACACTCTACACCCTACACTCTACACCCTACATTCCACACCTTACACTCTACACCCTACATTCCACACCCTACACCCTACACTCTACACCCAGCACCCCACACCCTACACTCTACACCCAGCACCCTACACCCTACACTCTACATCCTACACTCTACACCCTACACTCTACACTCTACACCCTACACCCGACATTATACACTCTACACTCTACACCCTATACTCTACACCCTACACTCTACACCCTACACTCTACACTTTACATTTCACACTCTACACTCTACACCCTACACCCTACACTCTACACCTTATACTCTACATTCTACACCCTACACTCTGCAACCTACACTCTACATCCTACAATCTATCCCCTACACTCTACACTCTACACCCTACACTCTACACCCTACACTCTACACCCAGCACCCTACACTCTACACCCTACACTTTACACCCTACACACTACACTCTACACTCTACAACCTACACTCTACACCCAGCATCCTATACTCTACACTCTACACCCTACACTCGACACCCTACACCCTACACCCTACACTCTACACTCTACACCCTACACTCTACACCCTACACTGTAACCCCACACCCTACATTCTACACCCTACACTCTACACCCTACACTCTACAGTCTACACTCTACACCCTACACTCTACTTCCTACACTCTACACCCTACACTCTACACCCTACACTCTTCACCCTATACTCTACACCCTACACTCTACACTCTACACCCTACACTCTACACCCTACATTCCACACCCTACACTCTACACCAGGGGTCGGGAACCTATGGCTCGCGAGCCAGATATGGCTCTTTTGATGGCCGTATCTGGCTCGCAGACAGGGGGCCCGGGGCCGGCAAGTCAGACGCCCCTGGTCACCGCACTATGTCCGCCTCCTGCTCCCGCACACTTCCGTCACTTACTTCCAGGGGCGGATTATCAGAGGGTCAATATGGGCGGTAGCCCAGGGCCCAGTGGTCTGGGGGGGCCCTGGGCTACCGCAGATTAACCCTCTGATAATCATTTGTGAATGCCGGCCCGTGCCGGCCGCCACCGCCGGCGTTTATGTGCCCCCCGGACCCGGTGGGCGGAGAGAGGGGGCCGCATCGGGCCCCTTCTCATCTGCTCACCGGGCCCCTTGCAGCGCTGCGGCGGTTTCCTATTGATGTGCGGGCGCGCGCCCGCACATCAATAGTTAACAACAACAGCCGCCAGCCAATTGGAGGCTGGCGGCTGATGTCGGCCGCAGCGCACACGTCGCCGGCATCTGACGTCATTGTCAGTCGCCGGCGAGTGTGCGCTGCTGCAGGGAGCTCGCCGCCTGGAGCGCGGACAGGTGAGGAGACTGCTTGTTTTTTTTTTTTTTTTGGATCAGTTATCGGTGGACACACTGGGGGAGTGGGGGGCAATGCTGGAGGACACACTGGGGGGCAATGCTGGAGACACTGGGGCAGATTGGAGGACACACTGGGGGCAATGCTGGAGACACTGGGGCAGATTGGAGGACACACTAAGCGGGCAAAGCTGGAGACAGTAGGGCAGATTGGAGGACACACTGGGGGCAATGCTGGAGACAGTGAGGCAGATTGGAGGACACACTGGGGGCAATGCTGGAGACAGTGGGGCAGATTGGAGGACACACTGGGGGCAGATTGCTGGAGGACACACTGGGGGCAGATTGCTGGAGACACTGGGGGCAGATTGCTGGAGACACTGGGGGCAGATTGCTGGAGACACTGGGGCAGATTGCTGGAGACACTGGGGCAGATTGCTGGAGACACTGGGGCAGATTGCTGGAGACACTGGGGCAGATGATTGCTGGACACACTGGGGCAATGCTGGATACACTGGGGCAATGCTGGAGACACTGGGCCAGATTGCTGGACACACTGGTGGTAATATGCTGGACACACTGGGGCAGATTGCTGGACACACTGTCTGGGGGCAATATGCTGGACATACTGGGGCAGATTGCTGGACACACTGGGGGTAATATGCTGGACACACTGGGGGTAATATGCTGGACACACTGGGGGCAGGACTGGAGGCATGGGCAGAATGTAGACACGGGGCATGATTGGAGACATGGGGCAGGATGGATACAATAATAAAATAGACAATTGACATAACTGACAATGCGTTGTGTGACATGTCCAACATTCCAGCTTCTTTCTTCTGCGAATGCCTCAAAGCTGGCATTCTCTCAACATCAGGTGGGAAGAATGCCAGCTTCCAGTCATGCGCAGGAAAAAGAAGAAGCCAGACTGCTGGACTGATGTCATGCATCGCAAGCTCACAATGTAAGTTATTTATTTAATTTTTTACTGCTAATTACCATTGTTTCAGTCCAGTTGTGGCTTTATACAGCAGGGAGGAGCATTCCTTGCTGTACTAAGTGAACATTGGAGCGATTGATCTGTCAATGGCCCTTTAAACATATTGTACGGCTCTCGCGGAATTATATTTCAAAATATGTGGCGTTTACGGCTCTCTTAGCCAAAAAGGTTCCTGACCCCTGCTCTACACCCTACATTCCACACCCTACACCCTACACTCTACACCCAGCACCCTACACCCTACACTCTACACCCAGCACCCTACACTCTACACCCTACACTCTACACCCTACACTCTACACCCTACACTCTACACTCTACACCCGACATTATACACTCTACACCCTATACTCTACACCCTACACTCTACACCCTACACTCTACACTTTACATTTCACACTCTACACTCTACTCTCTACACCCTATACTCTACACCATACACCCTACACTGTACACCCTACACCCCACACTCTACACCCTACACTCTACACCCTACACTCTACACCCTACACTCTACATTCTACATTCCACACTCTACACCCTACACCCTACACTCTACACCCTACACTCTACACCCTACACTCTACATTCCACACTCTACACCCTACACTCTACACCCTACACTCTACACCCTACACCCTACACTCTACACTCTACACCCTACACCCTACACTCTACATTCCACACCCTACATCCTACACTCTACACCCTAAACTCTACAGCCTATACTCTACACCCTATACTCTACACCCTACACCCTCACTCTACACCCTACACTCTACATTCCACACTCTACACTCTACACCCTACACTCTACACTCTACACCCTAAACTCTACACCCTATACTCCACACTCTACTCTCTACACCGAATACTCTACACTCTACACTCTACACCCTACACTCTACACCCTACACTCTACATTCTACACCCTACATTCTACACCCTACATTCTACACCCTACACTCTACACTCTACACCCTACATTCTACATTCTACATTCTACACACTACAGACTACACTCTACACTCTACACACCACACTCTACACCCTACATTCTACATAGTACACTCTAAACCCTACTTTCTACACTCTACACCCTACACTCTACGCCCTACACTCTACACCCTACAATCTACACTCTACACTCTACACCCTACACTCTACACTCTACACCCTACACCCTACAATCTACACACCACACTCTACACCCCACACTCTCCACTCTACATTCTACACCCTACAATCTACACACCACACGCTACACCCCACACTCTCCACTCTACATTCTACACCCTACACTCTACACCCTACACGCTACACCATACATTCTACACCCTACACTCTACACCCTACACTCTACACCCTACACTCTACACCCTACACTCTACACTCTACACCCTACATTCTACACCCTACACTCTACACCCTATACCCTACACCCTACTCCCTACACTCTACACCCTACACTCTACATCCAAACGCTACACCCTACACCCTAAACTCTACACCCTACAATCTACACTCTACACTCTACACCCTATACTCTACACCCTACACTCTACATCCTACACTCTACATCCTACACTCTACATCCTACACTCTACATCCTACACTCTACACTCTACACTCTACACATTTCACCCTACATCCTACACTCTACACCCTACCCTCTACACCCTGCAATCTACGCACTGCACTTTACGCCCTATACTCTACGCCCTACACTCCACACCCTACACTCCACACCATACAATCTACACACTACACTCCACACCCCACACTCTACATTATACACCCTTCACCCTACACTCTATACCCTACACCCTAAACTCTACACCCTACTCTACACTCTACACTCTACACTCTACACCCTACACCCTACACTCTACACCATACATTCTACACCCTACACCCTACACTCTACACCCTACACTCTACACCCTACACTCTACACCCTACACTCTACACCCTACACCCTACACTCTACACCCTACACTCTACACCCTATACCCTACACCCTACTCCCTACACTCTACACCCTACACTCTACATCCAAACGCTACACCCTACACCCTAAACTCTACACTCTACACTCTACACCCTACTCTCTACACTCTACACTCTACACCCTACACTCTACACCCTACACTCTACACCCTACATTCTACACCCTACATTCTACACCCTACACTCTACACTCTACACCCTACATTCTACATTCTACACACTACAGACTACACTCTACACTCTACACCCTACACTCTACACACCACACTCTACACCCTACATTCTAAACACTACACTCTACACCCTACTTTCTACACTCTACACCCTACACTCTACACTCTACGCCCTACACTCTACACCCTACAATCTACACTCTACACCCTACACTTTACACCCTACACTCTACACTCTGTCTACACCCTACACTCTACACTCTACACCCTACACCCTACAATCTACACACCACACTCTACACCCCACACTCTCCACTCTACATTCTACACCCTACACCCTACAATCTACACACCACACTCTACACCCCACACTCTCCACTTTACATTCTACACCCTACACTCTACACCCTACACCATACATTCTACACCCTACACTCTACACCCTACACTCTACACCCTACACTCTACACCCTACACTCTACACCATACATTCTACACCCTACACTCTACACTCTACACCCTACACCCTACATTCTACACTCTACACCCTACACATTACACCCTACACCCTCCACTCTACACTCTGCATTCTACACCCTACATTTTACATCCTACACTCTACACCCTACACTCTACACCTTACATTCTACACTGTACACCCTACACCCGACATTATACACTCTACACTTTACACCCAGCACCCTACACTCTACGCTCTACACCCTACACTCTACACCCTACACTCTACACCCACCACCATACACTCTACGCTCTATACCCTACACTTTACACCCTACACCCAGCACCATACACTCTACACCCTACACCCTACATTCTACACTCTACATTCTACACTCTACACCCATCACCATACACTCTACACTCTACACCCTACACCCTACATTCTACACTCTACACCCTACACTCTACACTCTATACCCTACACTCTACACTCTACATTCTACACCCTACACTCTACACCCTACACTCTACACCCTACACTCTATACCCTACACCCTACACTCTACACCCTACACTCTACACTCTACACACTACACCATACACTCTACACCCTGCACTCTACACTCTACTCTCTACACCCTATACTCTACACCCTACACTCTACACCCTACACTCTACACCCTACACCCTACACCATACACCCTTCACTCTACACCATACACTCTACACCCTACACTCTACACCCTACACCCTACACTCTACACTCTACACCCTACACTCTACATTCCACACTCTACACCCTACACCCTACACTCTACACCCTACACTCTACACCCTACACTCTACACTCTACATTCCACACCCTACATTCCACACCCTACACTCTACACCCTACACTCTACACCCTACACTCTACACTCTACACTCTACTCTCTACACCCTATACTCTACACCCTACACTCTACACCCTACAGTCTACATTCCACACTCTACACCCTACACTCTACACCCTAAACTCTACACCCTACACTCTACTCTCTACACTCTACACTCTACACCCTACACCCTACACTCTACATTCCACACCCTACATCCTACACTCTACACCCTAAACTCTACACCCTATACTCTACACCCTATACTCTACACCCTACACCCTCACTCTACACCCTACACTCTACATTCCACACTCTACACTCTACACCCTACACTCTACACTCTACACCCTAAACTCTACACCCTATACTCCACACTCTACTCTCTACACCGAATACTCTACACTCTACACTCTACACCCTACACTCTACACCCTACACTCTACATTCTACACCCTACATTCTACACCCTACATTCTACACCCTACACTCTACACTCTACACCCTACATTCTACATTCTACATTCTACATTCTACATTCTACACACTACAGACTACACTCTACACTCTACACCCTACACTCTACACACCACACTCTACACCCTACATTCTACATAGTACACTCTAAACCCTACTTTCTACACTCTACACCCTACACTCTACGCCCTACACTCTACACCCTACAATCTACACTCTACACTCTACACCCTACACTCTACACTCTACACCCTACACCCTACAATCTACACACCACACTCTACACCCCACACTCTCCACTCTACATTCTACACCCTACAATCTACACACCACACGCTACACCCCACACTCTCCACTCTACATTCTACACCCTACACTCTACACCCTACACTCTACACCATACATTCTACACCCTACACTCTACACCCTACACTCTACACCCTACACTCTACACCCTACACTCTACACTCTACACCCTACATTCTACACCCTACACTCTACACCCTATACCCTACACCCTACTCCCTACACTCTACACCCTACACTCTACATCCAAACGCTACACCCTACACCCTAAACTCTACACCCTACAATCTACACTCTACACTCTACACCCTATACTCTACACCCTACACTCTACATCCTACACTCTACATCCTACACTCTACATCCTACACTCTACATCCTACACTCTACACTCTACACTCTACACATTTCACCCTACATCCTACACCCTACACTCTACACCCTACCCTCTACACCCTGCAATCTACGCACTGCACTTTACGCCCTATACTCTACGCCCTACACTCCACACCCTACACTCCACACCATACAATCTACACACCACACTCCACACCCCACACTCTACATTATACACCCTTCACCCTACACTCTATACCCTACACCCTAAACTCTACACCCTACTCTACACTCTACACTCTACACTCTACACCCTACACCATACACCCTACACTCTACACCATACATTCTACACCCTACACCCTACACTCTACACCCTACACTCTACACCCTACACTCTACACCCTACACTCTACACCCTACACCCTACACTCTACACTCTACACCCTACATTCTACACCCTACACTCTACACCCTATACCCTACACCCTACTCCCTACACTCTACACCCTACACTCTACATCCAAACGCTACACCCTACACCCTAAACTCTACACTCTACACTCTACACCCTACTCTCTACACTCTACACTCTACACCCTACACTCTACACCCTACACTCTACACCCTACATTCTACACCCTACATTCTACACCCTACACTCTACACCCTACATTCTACATTCTACACACTACAGACTACACTCTACACTCTACACCCTACACTCTACACACCACACTCTACACCCTACATTCTAAACACTACACTCTACACCCTACTTTCTACACTCTACACCCTACAATCTACACTCTACGCCCTACACTCTACACCCTACAATCTACACTCTACACCCTACACTTTACACCCTACACTCTACACTCTGTCTACACCCTACACTCTACACCCTACACCCTACAATCTACACACCACACTCTACACCCCACACTCTCCACTCTACATTCTACACCCTACACCCTACAATCTACACACCACACTCTACACCCCACACTCTCCACTTTACATTCTACACCCTACACTCTACACCCTACACCATACATTCTACACCCTACACTCTACACCCTACACTCTACACCCTACACTCTACACCCTACACTCTACACCATACATTCTACACCCTACACTCTACACTCTACACCCTACACCCTACATTCTACACTCTACACCCTACACATTACACCCTACACCCTCCACTCTACACTCTGCATTCTACACCCTACATTTTACACCCTACACTCTACACCCTACACTCTACACCTTACATTCTACACTGTACACCCTACACCCGACATTATACACTCTACACTTTACACCCAGCACCCTACACTCTACGCTCTACACCCTACACTCTACACCCTACACTCTACACCCACCACCATACACTCTACGCTCTATACCCTACACTTTACACCCTACACCCAGCACCATACACTCTACACCCTACACCCTACATTCTACACTCTACATTCTACACTCTACACCCATCACCATACACTCTACACTCTACACCCTACACCCTACACCCTACATTCTACACTCTACACCCTACACTCTACACTCTATACCCTACACTCTACACTCTACATTCTACACCCTACACTCTACACCCTACACTCTACACCCTACACTCTATACCCTACACCCTACACTCTACACCCTACACTCTACATTCTACACTCTACACACTACACCATACACTCTACACCCTGCACTCTACACTCTACATTTCACTCTACACCCTACACTCTACTCTCTACACCCTATACTCTACACCCTACACTCTACACCCTACACTCTACACCCTACACCCTACACCCTACACCCTTCACTCTACACCATACACTCTACACCCTACACTCTACACCCTACACCCTACACTCTACACCCTACACTCTACATTCCACACTCTACACCCTACACCCTACACTCTACACCCTACACTCTACACCCTACACTCTACACTCTACATTCCACACCCTACATTCCACACCCTACACTCTACACCCTACACTCTACACCCTACACTCTACACTCTACACTCTACTCTCTACACCCTATACTCTACACCCTACACTCTACATCCTACAGTCTACATTCCACACTCTACACCCTACACTCTACACCCTAAACTCTACACCCTACACTCTACTCTCTACACCCTATACTCTACACCCTACACTCTACACCCTACACCCTACACCCTACACTCTACATTCCACACTCTACACCCTACACTCTACACCCTACACTCTACACCCTACAGTCTACACCCTACACTCTACACTCTACACCCTACACCCTACACTCTACATTCCACACCCTACATCCTACACTCTACACCCTAAACTCTACACCCTAAACTCTACACTCTACTCTCTACACCCTATACTCTACACCCTACACCCTCACTCTACATTCCACACTCTACACTCTACACCCTACACTCTTCACCCTAAACTCTACACCCTATGCTCCACACTCTACTCTCTACACCGAATACTCTACACTCTACACTCTACACTCTACACCCTACACCCTACATTCTACACCCTACATTCTACACCCTACACTCTACACTCTACACTCTACACCCTACATTCTACATTCTACATTCTACACACTACAGACTACACTCTACACTATACACCCTACACTCTACACACCACACTCTACACCCTACATTCTACACAGTACACTCTAAACCCTACTTTCTACACTCTACACCCTACACTCTACACTCTACGCCCTACACTCTACACTCTACACCCTACAATCTACACTCTACACTCTACACCCTACACTCTACACTCTACACCCTACACCCTACAATCTACACACCACACTCTACACCCCACACTCTCCACTCTACATTCTACACCCTACACCCTACAATCTACACACCACACGCTACACCCCACACTCTCCACTCTACATTCTACACCCTACACTCTACACCCTACACTCTACACCATACATTCTACAACCTACACTCTACAACCTACACTCTACACCCTACACTCTACACCCTACACTCTACACCCTACACTCTACACCCTACACTCTACACTCTACACCCTACATTCTACACCCTACACTCTACACCCTATACCCTACACCCTACTCCCTACACTCTACACCCTACACTCTACATCCAAACGCTACACCCTACACCCTAAACTCTACACTCTACACTCTACACTCTACACCCTACACTCTACACCCTACACTCTACATCCTACACTCTACATCCTACACTCTACACTCTACACACTACACTCTACACATTTCACCCTACATCCTACACCCTACACTCTACACTCTACACCCTACCCTCTACACCCTGCAATCTACGCACTGCACTTTACGCCCTATACTCTACGCCCTACACTCCACACCCTACACTCCACACCATACAATCTACACACCACACTCCACACCCCACACTCTACATTATACACCCTTCACCCTACACTCTATACCCTACACCCTAAACTCTACACCCTACTCTACACTCTACACTCTACACCCTACACTCTACACTCTACACCCTACACCCTACACTCTACACCCTACACTCTACACCATACATTCTACACCCTACACTCTACACCCTACACTCTACACCCTACACTCTACACCCTACACTCTACACTCTACACCCTACATTCTACACCCTACACTCTACACCCTATACCCTACACCCTACTCCCTACACTCTACACCCTACACTCTACATCCAAACGCTACACCTACACCCTAAACTCTACACTCTACACTCTACACCCTACTCTCTACACTCTACACTCTACACCCTACACTCTACACCCTACACTCTACACCCTACATTCTACACCCTACACTCTACACTCTACACCCTACATTCTACATTCTACATTCTACACAATACAGACTACACTCTACACTCTACACCCAACACTCTACACACCACACTCTACACCCTACATTCTAAACACTACACTCTACACCCTACTTTCTACACTCTACACCCTACACTCTACACTCTACGCCCTACACTCTACACCCTACAATCTACACTCTACACCCTACACTTTACACCCTACACTCTACACTCTACACCCTACACTCTACACCCTACACCCTACAATCTACACACTACACTCTACACCCCACACTCTCCACTCTACATTCTACACCCTACACCCTACAATCTACACACCACACTCTACACCCCACACTCTCCACTTTACATTCTACACCCTACACTCTACACTCTTCACCCTAAACTCTACACCCTATGCTCCACACTCTACTCTCTACACCGAATACTCTACACTCTACACTCTACACTCTACACCCTACATTCTACACCCTACATTCTACACCCTACACTCTACACTCTACACTCTACACCCTACATTCTACATTCTACATTCTACACACTACAGACTACACTCTACACTCTACACCCTACACTCTACACACCACACTCTACACCCTACATTCTACACAGTACACTCTAAACCCTACTTTCTACACTCTACACCCTACACTCTACACTCTACGCCCTACACTCTACACTCTACACCCTACAATCTACACTCTACACTCTACACCCTACACTCTACACTCTACACCCTACACCCTACAATCTACACACCACACTCTACACCCCACACTCTCCACTCTACATTCTACACCCTACACCCTACAATCTACACACCACACGCTACACCCCACACTCTCCACTCTACATTCTACACCCTACACTCTACACCCTACACTCTACATTATACATTCTACAACCTACACTCTACAACCTACACTCTACACCCTACACTCTACACCCTACACTCTACACCCTACACTCTACACCCTACACTCTACACTCTACACCCTACATTCTACACCCTACACTCTACACCCTATACCCTACACCCTACTCTCTACACTCTACACCCTACACTCTACATCCAAACGCTACACCCTACACCCTAAACTCTACACCCTACACTCTACACTCTACACTCTACACCCTACACTCTACACCCTACACTCTACATCCTACACTCTACATCCTACACTCTACATCCTACACTCTACACTCTACACACTACACTCTACACATTTCACCCTACATCCTACACCCTACACTCTACACTCTACACCCTACCCTCTACACCCTGCAATCTACGCACTGCACTTTACGCCCTATACTCTACGCCCTACACTCCACACCCTACACTCCACACCATACAATCTACACACCACACTCCACACCCCACACTCTACATTATACACCCTTCACCCTACACTCTATACCCTACACCCTAAACTCTACACCCTACTCTACACTCTACACTCTACACCCTACACTCTACACTCTACACCCTACACCCTACACTCTACACCATACATTCTACACCCTACACTCTACACCCTACACTCTACACTCTACACCCTACACTCTACACCCTACACTCTACACTCTACACCCTACACCCTACTCCCTACACTCTACACCCTACACTCTACATCCAAACGCTACACCCTACACCCTAAACTCTACACTCTACACTCTACACCCTACTCTCTACACTCTACACTCTACACCCTACACTCTACACCCTACACTCTACACCCTACATTCTACACCCTACATTCTACACCCTACACTCTACACTCTACACCCTACATTCTACATTCTACATTCTACACACTACAGACTACACTCTACACTCTACACCCTACACTCTACACACCACACTCTACACCCTACATTCTAAACACTACACTCTACACCCTACTTTCTACACTCTACACCCTACAATCTACACTCTACGCCCTACACTCTACACCCTACAATCTACACTCTACACCCTACACTTTACACCCTACACTCTACACTCTACACCCTACACTCTACACCCTACACCCTACAATCTACACACTACACTCTACACCCCACACTCTCCACTCTACATTCTACACCCTACACCCTACAATCTACACACCACACTCTACACCCCACACTCTCCACTTTACATTCTACACCCTACACTCTACACCCTACACCATACATTCTACACCCTACACTCTACACCCTACACTCTACACCCTACACTCTACACCCTACACTCTACACCATACATTCTACACCCTACATTCTACACCCTACACTCTACACCCTACACCCTACACTCTACACCCTACACATTACACCCTACACCCTCCACTCTACACTCTGCATTCTACACCCTACATTTTACACCCTACACTCTACACCCTACATTCTACACTGTACACCCTACACCCGACATTATACACTCTACACTTTACACCCAGCACCCTACACTCTACGCTCTACACCCTAAACTCTACACCCTACACTCTACACCCACCACCATACACTCTACGCTCTATACCCTACACCCAGCACCATACACTCTACACCCTACACCCTACATTCTACACTCTACATTCTACACTCTACACCCATCACCATACACTCTACACTCTACACCCTACACCCTACATCCTACATTCTACACTCTACACCCTACACTCTACACTCTATACCCTACACTCTACACTCTACATTCTACACTCTACACCCTACACTCTACACCCTACACTCTATACCCTACACCCTACACCCTACACTCTACACCCTACACTCTACATTCTACACTCTACACACTACACCATACACTCTACACCCTGCACTCTACACTCTACATTTCACACTCTACACCCTACACTCTACTCTCTACACCCTATAGTCTACACCCTACACCCTACACTCTACACCCTACACTCTACACCCTACACCCTACACCCTACACCCTTCACTCTACACCATACACTCTACACCCTACACTCTACACCCTACACCCTACACCCTACACTCTACACTCTACACCCTACACTCTACATTCCACACTCTACACCCTACACTCTACTCCCTACACTCTACACTCTACATTCCACACCCTACATTCCACACCCTACACTCTACACCCTACACTCTACACCCTACACTCTACACTCTACTCTCTACACCCTATACTCTACACCCTACACTCTACACCCTACAGTCTACATTCCACACTCTACACCCTACACTCTACACCCTAAACTCTACACCCTACACTCTACTCTCTACACCCTATACTCTACACCCTACACTCTACACCCTACACCCTACACTCTACATTCTACACCCTACACTCTACACCCTACACTCTACACTCTACACCCTACAATCTACACACCACACTCTACACCCCACACCCTACACTCTACACCCTACACTCTACACCCTAGACTATACACTATACTCTCTACACCCTATATTCTACACCCTACACTCTACATTCCACACTCTACACCCTACACCCTAAACTCTACACCCTACACTCTACACTCTACTCTCTACACCATATACTCTACACCCTACACTCTACACCCTACACTCAACATCCTACACTCTACATCCTACACTCTACATCCTACACTCTACAAACTACACTCTACACTCTACATTCTACACTCTACACACTACACTCTACACATTTCACCCTACATCCTACACCCTACACTCTACACCCTACCCTCTACACCCTGCAATCTACGCCCTGCACTTTACGCCCTATACTCTACACCCTACACTCCACACCCTACACTCCACACCATACAATCTACACACCACACTCCACACCCCACAATCTACATTATACACCCTTCACCCTACACTCTATACCCTACACCCTAAACTCTACACCCTACTCTCTACACTCTACACTCTACACTGTACACCCTACTCTCTACACTCTACACTCTACACCCTACACCCTACACTGTATGCTCTACACCCTACACTCTACACCCTACATTCTACACCCTACACTCTACACTCTACATTCTACACCCTACATTCTACACCCTACATTCTACACCCTACACCCTACACCCTACATTCTACATTCTACATTCTACACACTACAGACTACACTCTACACGCTACACTCTACACCCTACAATCTACACACCACACTCCACACCCCACAATCTACATTATACACCCTTCACCCTACACTCTATACCCTGTTATGAACAGGTAATTCAGAACCACAATGGACCTTGAAGTTCAGAGCACACCAAGTGACCTGACAATTACCAAAAACATAGGACGAGCTCTGAGACGTGGGAACTCTGCTGACCGCAATCCCTAATCCTATCCAACCACACTAGAGGTAGCCGTGGAGCGCTCCTGACCAGTCCTATGCGCCTCGAGCACAGCCAGAGAAACTAGCTAGCCCTAAGAAAGAAAAATAAGCCTAGCTTGCCTCAGAGAAATACCCCCAAGGAAAAGGCAGCCCCCCACATATAATGACTGTGAGTTGAGATGAAAATACAAACGCAGAGATGAAATAGATTTAGCAAAGTGAGGCCCAACTTACTGAACAGACCGAAGATAGGAAAGATTGCTTTGCGGTCAACACAAAACCCTACAAACAACCGCGCAGAGGGGGCAAAAAGACCCTCCGCACCGACTAACGGTACGGATGTGCTCCCTCTACGTCCCAGAGCTTCCAGCAAGCAAGAAAAACCAATATAGCAAGCTGGACAGAAAAAATAGCAAACAAAAATAACACAAGCAAAACTTAGCTTATGCAGGATAGACAGGCCACAGGAACGATCCAGGAGAAAGCAAGACCAATACTAGAACATTGACTGGAGGCCAGGATCAAAGCACTAGGTGGAGTTAAATAGAGCAGCACCTAACGACTTAACCTCATCACCTGAGGAAGGAAACTAAGAAGCCGCAGTACCACTCTCATCCACCAAAGGAAGCTCATAGACAGAACCAGCCGAAGTACCACTCACGACCACAGGAGGGAGCTTGGCCACAGAATTCACAACAGTATCCCCCCCCCTTGAGGGGTCACCGAACCCTCACCAGAGCCCCCAGGCCGACCAGGATGAGCCACATGAAAGGCACGAACCAGATCGGCAGCATGGACATCAGAGGCAAAGACCCAGGAATTATCTTCCTGACCATAACCTTTCCACTTAACCAGATACTGGAGTTTCCGTCTCGAAACACGAGAATCCAAAATCTTCTTCACTATATACTCCAACTCCCCTTCAACCAAAACCGGAGCAGGAGGATCAATAGATGGAACCACAGGTGCCACGTATCTCCGCAACAATGACCTATGGAACACGTTATGGATAGAAAAATAAGCCTAGCTTGCCTCAGAGAAATACCCCCAAGGAAAAGCCCGCCCCCCACATATAATGACTGTGAGTTGAGATGAAAATACAAACGCAGAGATGAAATAGATTTGGCAAAGTGAGGCCCAACTTACTGAACAGACCGAAGATAGGAAAGATTGCTTTGCGGTCAACACAAAACCCTACAAACAACCACGCAGAGGGGGCAAAAAGACCCTCCGCACCGACTAACGGCGTCCCAGAGCTTCCAGCAAGCAAGAAAAACCAATATAGCAAGCTTTACAGAAAAAATAGCAAACAAAAATAACACAAGCAAAACTTAGCTTATGCAGGATAGACAGGCCACAGGAACGATCCAGGAGAAAGCAAGACCAATACTAGAACATTGACTGAAGGCCAGGATCAAAGCACTAGGTGGAGTTAAATAGAGCAGCACCTATCGACTTAACCTCATCACCTGAGGAAGGAAACTCAGAAGCCGCAGTACCACTCTCATCCACCAAAGGAAGCTCATAGACAGAACCAGCCGAAGTACTACTCACGACCACAGGAGGGAGCTTGGCCACAGAATTCACAACAATACTCTACACCCTAAACTCTACACCCTACTCTCTACACTCTACACTCTACACCCTACTCTCTACATTCTACACTCTACACTCTACACCCTACACCCTACACCGTACACTGTACACTCTACACCCTACACTCTACACTCTATACCCTACACCCTACACTCTACACCCTACATTCTACACCCTACACTCTACACTAAACATTCTACACCCTACACTCTACACCCTACATTCTACACACTACACTCTACACTCTACACCCTACACTCTACACACCACACTCTACACCCTACATTCTACACACTACACTCTACACCCTACTTTCTACACTCTACACCCTACACTCTACACCCTACACTCTACACTCTACGCCCTACACTCTACACTCTACACACTACAATCTACACTCTACACCCTACACTCTACACTCTACACTCTACACCCTACACTCTACACCCTACAATCTACACACCACACTCTACACCCCACACTCTCCACTCTACATTCTACACCTACACCCTACAATCTACACACCACACTCTACACACCACACTGTCCACTCTACATTCTACACCCTACACTCTGCACCCTACACCCTACACTCTACACCATACATTCTACACCCTACACTCTACACCCTACACTCTATACCCTACACTCTACACCCTACACTCTACACCATACATTCTACACCCTACACTCTACACCCTACACTCTACACCCTACATTCTACACTCTACACATTACACCCTACACCCTAAACTCTACACCCTACACTCTACACCCAGCACCATACACTCTACGCTCTACACCCTACACTTTACACCCTACACCCAGCACAATACACTCTACACCCTACATTCTACACTCTACATTCTACACTCTACACCCAGCACCATACACTCTACACTCTACACCCTACACCCTACATTCTACACTCTACACCCTACACCCTACACATTACACCCTACACATTACACCCTACACCCTACACTCTACACTCTACACCCTACACTCTACATTCTACATTCTACACACTACACTCTACACTCTACACTCTACATTCTACATTCTACACACTACACTCTACACCCTACTTTCTACACTCTACACCCTACACCCTTCACTCTACACTCTACACTTTACACCCTACACTCTACACTCTACACTCTACATTCTACACCCTACATTCTACATTCTACACTCTACACACTACACTCTACACCCCACACTCTACACCCTACACTCTATACCCTACACCCAACACCCTACAGTCTACACCCTACAGTCCACACCCAGCACCCTACACTCTACACCCCACACCATACACTCTACACCCTACACCCTACACACTACACCCTACACCATGCAATCTACACCCTGCACTTTACGCCCTATACTCTACGCCCTACACTCCACACCCTACACCATACAATCTACACACCACACTCTACACCCCATACTCTTCACTCTACGTTCTACACCCTTCACCATACACTCTAAACCCTACACCCTAAACTCTACACCCAACTCTCTACACTCTACACACTACACTCTACCCTCTAAACTCTACACCCTACACCCTACACTCTACACACCACACTTTACATTCTACACCCAACACTCTACACTCAACACCATACAATCTACACACCACACTCTACACCCCACACTCTACACCCTACACTCTACATTCTACACTCCACATTCTACACTCTACACCCTACACTCTACACCCTACACTCTACACTCTACATTCTACATTCTACACTCTACACTCTACACTCAGCACCCTACACTCTACACCCTACACTCTACACCCTACACTACACTCTACACTCTACACCCTACACTCTACACTCAACACCCTACACCCTACACTCTACACTCCACATTCTACACCCTACACTCTACATTCTACACTCTACAGCCTACACCCTACACTTTACATTCTACATTCTACACACTACACCCTACACTCTACACCCTACACTCTACACCTTACATTCTACACTCTACACCCTACACCCGACATTATACACTCTACACCCAGCACCCTACACTCTACGCTCTACATTCTACACCCTACACCCTAATCTCTACACCCAGCACCATACACTCTACGCTCTACACCCTACACTTTACACCCTACACCCAGCACCATACACTCTACACCCTACACCCTACATTCTACACTCTACACCCTACACCCTACACCCTACACATTACACCCTACACTCTACACATTACACCCTACACCCTACACGCTACACTCTACACCCTACACTCTACATTCTACATTCTACACACTACACTCTACACTCTACATTCTACACACTACACTCTACACCCTACTTTCTACACTCTACACCCTACATTCTATGCCCTACACTCTACATTCTACACCCTACACCCTACATTCTACACTCTACACACTACACTCTACACCCCACACTCTACACCCTACACTCTATACCCTACACCCAACACCCTACATTCTACACCCTACAGTCTACACCCAGCACCCTACACTCTACACCCCACACCCTACACCATACACTCTACACCCTACATCCTACACCATGCAATCTACGCCCTGCACTTTACGCCCTATACTCTACGCCCTACACTCCACACCCTACACCATACAATCTACACACCACACTCTACACCCCATACTCTTCACTCTACGTTCTACACACTTCACCATACACTCTAAACCCTACACCCTAAACTCTACACCCAACTCTCTACACTCTACACATTACACTCTACCCTCTAAACTCTACAATCTACACCCTACACACCACACTATACATTCTACACCCTACACTCTACACTCAACACCATACAATCTACACACCACACTCTACACCCCACACTCTACACCCTACACTCTACATTCTACACTCTACACCCTACACTCTACACCCTACATTCTACACTCTACACTCTACACCCTACACTACACTATACACTCTACACCCTACACCCCAAACTCTACACTCTACATTCTACACTCAACACCCTACACTCTACACCCTACACTCTACACTCTACACCCTACACCCTACAATCTACACTCTACACCCTGCACCCTACACTCTACACCCTGCACCCTACACTCTACATTCTACACTCTACACCCTACACTCTACACTCTATACCCTACACTCTACACTCTACACCCTACACTCCACACCCTACACTCTACACCCTACACTCTACACACTACACCCTACACACTACACACTATACCCTACACACTACACTCTACACCCTACCCTCTACACTCTACAATCTACACCCTGCACTTTACACCCTATACTCTACGCCCTACACTCCACACCCTACAATCTACACACCACACTCTACACCCCATACTCTACACTCTACACCCTATACCCTACACCCTATTCTACACCCTACACTCTACACCCTACACCTACACCCTACACCCTACACTCTACACCCTACACTCTACAGTCTACACCCTACACTCTAGTCTACACCCTACACTCTACAGTCTACACCCTACACCCTACACTCTACACCCTACACTCTACAGTCTACACCCTACACTCTACACCCTACAGCCTACACCCTACACCCTACACTCTACACTCTACACCCTACACTCTACATTCTACACTCTACACACTACACACTACACCCTACATCCTACCCTCTACACTCTACACCCTGCAATCTACACCCTGCACTTTACGCCCTATACTCTACGCCCTACACTCCACACCCTACAATCTACACACCACACTCTACACCCTACACTCTACATTCTACACTCTACATTCTACACTCTACACACTACACTCTACACACTACATGTGATATCATGATTAAGGGTGCCCTGTCACCTGAAACGCGTAGATAGTGTTTTTATTGTATTGTGCTGATGTCTCATCCTCTGCTTCTTATTAGAAGTGAATAAAGTATCAAGTTTTTACTTTTCACGCCTCGTCGAGCTGGAATTTCTTCTTTTTTTCTGGCCTACACACTACACCCTACAACCTACACCCTGCAATCTACGCCCTGCACTTTACGCCCTATACTCTACGCCCTACACTCCACACCCTACACCATACAATCTACACATCACACTGTACACCCCACACTCTTCACTATACATTCTACAGCCTTCACCCTACACTCTATACCCTACACCCTAAACTGTACACTCTACACCCTACATTCTACACTCTACACCCTACACTCTACACCCTACATTCTACATTCTACACTCTACACCCTACATTCTACACACTACACTTTAAACCCTACACTCTACACTCTACAATCTACACTATACACCCTACACTCTACATTCCACATTCTACACCCTACACTTTACACCCTACACTCTACATTCTACAATCTACACTCTACACCCTATACTTTACACCCTACACTCTACAATCTACACCCTACAGTCTACACCCTACATTCTACACACTACACCGTACACTCTACACCATACACTCTACAACATACACTCTACACCCTACACTCTACACCCTACACTCTACATCCTACACCCTACACTCTACATTCTACACTCTACACTCCATACTCTATACCCTACACTCGACACCCTACACTCGACACCCTACACTCTATATTCGACACCCTACACTCTACATTCTACACTCTACACCCTACGCACTACACTCGACACCCTACCCTCGACACCCTACACTCGACACCCTACACTCTACATTCTACACCCTACACTCTACACCCTACACTCGACACCCTACACTCTACATTCTACACCCTACACTCGACACCCTACACTCTACACCCTACACTCTACATTCTACACCCTACACTCTACTTTCTACACCCTACACTCTACACCATACAATCTACACCCCACACTCTCCACTTTATACTCTACACCCTACACCCTACCCCCTACATTCTACACCATACAATCTACACACCACACTCTCCACTTTATACTCTACACCCTACACTCTACACTCAACACCATACACTCTTCACTCTACACTCTACACCCTACACCCTACAGTCTACACCCTACAGTCTACAACCTACACTCTACATCCTACACTCTACATCCTACACTCTACACCCTACAGTCTACACCCTACAGTCTACACCCTACACTCTACATCCTAAACCCTACACTCTATATTCTACACTCTACACTCTACACTCTACACCCTGCAATCTATGCCCTGCACTTTACGCCCTATACTCTACGCCCTACACTCCACACCCTACACCCTACAATCTACACACAACACTGTACACCCCACACTCTTCACTCTACATTCTACACCCTTCACCCTACACTCTATACCCTACACCCTAAATTCTACACCCTACTCACTACACTCTACATCCTACACTCTACACCCTACACTCTACATTCTACACCCTACACTCTACACTCTACACCCTACACTCTACACTCTACACTCTACAGCCTACACTCTACACCCTACACCCTACACTCTACACTCTACACCCTATATCCTACACCTACACCCTACACCCTACACTCTACAGCCTACCCCCTACACCCTACACCATACAATCTACACACCACGCTCTACACCCTACACATTACACCCTACACATTGCACCCTACACATTACACCCTACACATTACACCCTACACATTACACCCTACACATTACACCCTACACTCTAAACTCTACACCCTACACTCTACACATTACACCCTACACTCTACACCCTACATACTACAGTGTACACCCTACACCATACACTTTACACCCTACGCTCTACACCCTACACTCTACACCCTACACATTACACTCTACACTCTACACCCTACATTCTACAATGTACACCCTACACTCTACACCATACACTCTACACCAGACACTCTACACCATACACTCTACACCATACACTCTACACCCTACACTCTACACCCAACATTCTACACAATACAATCTACACACCACACTTTACATTCTACACCCTACACTCTACACCATAAAATCTACACACCATACTCTACACCCTACACTCTACATTCTACACTCTACATTCTACACTCTGCACCCTACACTCTACACCCTACACCCTACACTCTACACTCTACACCCTACACACTACACCCTACACTCTGCACCCTACACTCTACACCCTACACTCTACACTCTACAGTCTACACCCTACACTCTAAATTCTACACCCTACACTCTACACTCTATACTCTACACCCTACACCCTACATTCTACACCGTATACTCTACACTCTACACTCTACACCCAGCACCCTACACTCTACGCTCTACACCCTACACTCTACACCCTACACCCTACACTCTACACCCAGCACCATACACTCTACGCTCTACACCCTACACTTTACACCCTACACCCTACACTCTACACATTACACCCTGCACCCTACACTCTACACCCTACACCCTACACTCTACACCCTACATTCTACAATCTAGACCCTACAGTCTACACCTTACACTCTATACTCTACACCCTACACCCTACACTCTACAACCTACAATCTACATTCTACACTTTACACCCTACACCCTACATTCTACACCCTACACCCTACACACATCACCCTACACACTACGTTCTACACCCTACACTCTACACCATACACTGTACGCTCTACACCCTACACTCTACACCATACACTCTACAACACTCTACACCCTACACCCTACACTCTACACCCTACATTCTACACTCTACACACTACACTCTACACACTACACTCTACATACTACACCCCACACCTTACACCCTACACTCTACACCCTACACCCTACACTCTACACCCTACATTCTACACCCTATACTCTACACCCTACACTCTACACCCTACACTCTACACCCTACATTCTACACCCTACACTCTACACCCTACACTCTACACCGTACACTCTACACCCTACACTCTACACCCAGGACCCTACACTCTACACCCTACACTCTACATTCTACACCGTACACTCTACAACCAGCACCCTACACTCTACACCCTACACCTTACACTTTACACCCTATACTCTACACTCTACACTCTACACCCTACAACCTACACCCTGCAATCTACGCCCTGCACTTTACGCCCTATGCTCTACGCCCTACACTCCACACCCTACACCATACAATCTACACATCACACTGTACACCCCATACTCTTCACTCTACATTCTACACCCTTCACCCTACGCTCTATACCCTACACCCTAAACTCTACACCCTACTCTCTACACACTACACTCTACACCCTACCTTCTACACTCTACATTCTACACTCTACACACTACACACTACACTCTACACACTACACCCCACACCCTACACTCTACACCAGACAATCTACATACCACACTCTACACCCCACACTCTACACTCTACACACTACACTCTACACACTACACACTACACCCCACACCCTACACTCTACACCAGACAATCTACACACCACACTCTACACCCCACACTCTACACTCTACACACTACACTCTACACACTACACTCTACACACTACACCCTACACCCTACACCCTGCAATCTACGCCCTACACTCCACACCCTACACCATACAATCTACACACCACAGTGTACACCCCACACTCTTCACTCTACATTCTACACCCTTCACCCTACACTCTATACCCTACACCCTAAACTCTACACCCTACTCTCTACACTCTGCACACTACACTCTACACCCTACACCCTACACTTTATACTCTACTCCGTACACTCTACACCCTACACAATACACCCCACACTCTACACCCTACACCCTACAATCTACGCACCACACTCTACACCCCACACTCTGCACTTTACACTCTACACCCTACACTCGACACCCTACACCCTACACTCTACATTCTACACTCTACACGCTACAGTCTACACCCTACATTCTACACCCTACACACTACTCTACACCATACACTCTACACCATACACTCTACACCATACACTCTACACCCTACACTCTACACCCTACACTCTACACCCTACACTCTACACCCTACATCCTACACTCTACACCCTACACCCTACACTCTACATTCTACACTCTACACCCTACAACCTACACTCTACACTCTACATCCTACGCTCTACACTCTACACCCTACACTCTACACTCGACACCCTACACTCGACACCCTACACTCGACACCCTACACTCTATACTCTACACCGTACACTCTACACCCCACACCCTACATTCTACACCCTACACTCTACACCATACAATCTACACACCACACTCTACACCCCACACTCTACACCCTACACCCTACACTTCTACACTCTACACCTTACACTCTACACCCTACACCCTACACTCTACACCCTACACACTACACACTACACCCTACATCCTACACCCTACTATCTACACCATGCAATCTACGCCCTGCACTTTAAGCCCTATACTCTACGCCCTACACTCCACACGCTACACCATACAATCTACACACCACACTCTACACCCCACACTCTTCACTCTAAATTCTACACCCTTCACCCTACACTCTATACCCTTTTCCCTAAACTCTACACTCTACTCTCTACACCCTACACTCTACACCCTACATTCTACACTCTACGTTCTACATTCTACACTCTACACACTACACTCTACACACTACACTCTACACACTACACCCCACACCCTACACCCTACACTCTACACCAGACAATCTACACCCCACACTCTACACCCCACACTCTACACACTACACTCTACACACTACACCCTACACCCTACACTCCACACCCTACACCATACAATCTACACACCACACTGTACACCCCACACTCTTCACTCTACACCCTTCACCCTACACTCTATACCCTACACCCTAAACTCTACACCCTACTCTCTACACTCTGCACACTACACTCTACATCCTACACTCTACACCCTACCCTCTAAACTCTACCCTCTACACCCTACACTCTACATTCTACACCCTACACTTTACACCCTACACTCTAGACCCTACACTCTACATTCTACACTCTACATTCTACACCCTACATTCTACACGCTACACTCTACATTCTACACCCTACACTCTACACCCTACACTCTACAACTCACACACTAAACTCTACACCTTACTTTCTACACCCTACACTCTACAACCTACATTCTACACCATACAATCTAAACACCACACTCTACATTCTACAACCTACACCATAAAATCTACACTCTACACCCTACACTCTACACCCTACACTCTACACTCTACACCCTACACTCTACACCCTACAATCTACACTCTACACACTACACCCTACACCCTACATCCTACACTCTACACCGTACACCATACAATCTACACACCACACTCTACACCCCACACTCTCCACACTACATTCTACACCCTACACTCTACACCCTACACTCTACACTCTACATCCTACACAATACACCCCACACCCTACATTCTACACCCTACAATCTACACACCACACTCTACACCCCACATTCTCCACTTTACACCCTACACTCGACACCCTACACTCGACACCCTACACTCTACACCCAACATTCTACACAATACAATCTACACACCACACTTTACATTCTACACCCTACACTCTACACCATTAAATCTACACACCACACTCTACACCCTACACTCTACATTCTACACTCTACATTCTACACTCTACACTCTGCACCCTACACTCTACACCCTACACTCTACACCCTACACTCTACACCCTACACTCTACACTCTACACCCTACACACTACACCCTACACTCTGCACCCTACACTCTACACCCTACACTCTACACTCTACATTCTACACCCTACACTCTAAATTCTACACTCTACACTCTACACTCTACACTCTACACCCTACACTCTACACTCTATACTCTACACCCTACACCCTACATTCTACACCGTACACTCTACACTCTACACTCTACACCCAGCACCCTACACTCTACGCTCTACACCCTACACTCTACACCCTACACCCTACACCCAGCACCATACACTCTACGCTCTACACCCTACACTTTACACCCTACACCCTACACTCTACACATTACACCCTACACCCTACACTCTACACCCTACACCCTACACCCTACACTCTACACTCTACATTCTACAATCTAGACCCTACAGTCTACACCTTACACTCTATACTCTACACTCTACACCCTACACTCTACAACCTACAATCTACATTCTACACTTTACACCCTACACCCTACATTCTACACCCTACACTCTACACCCATCACCCTACACTCTATGTTCTACACCCTACACTCTACACCATACACTGTACGCTCTACACCCTACACTCTACACCATACACTCTACAACACTCTACACCCTACACCCTACACTCTACACCCTACACCCTACACTCTACACCCTACACTCTACACCCTACATTCTACACCCTATACTCTACACCCTACACTCTACACTCTACACCCTACATTCTACACCCTACACTCTACACCCTACACTCTACACCGTACACTCTACACCCTACACTCTACACCCAGCACCCTACACTCTACACCCTACACTCTACATTCTACACCGTACACTCTACAACCAGCACCCTACACTCTACACCCTACAACTTACACTTTACACCCTACACCCTACACTCTACACCCTACACCCAGCACCCTACATTCTACACTCTACAGTCTACACCCTACAACCTACACCCTGCAATCTACGCCCTGCACTTTACGCCCTATACTCTACGCCCTACACTCCACACCCTACACCATACAATCTACACATCACACTGTACACCCCATACTCTTCACTCTACATTCTACACCCTTCACCCTACGCTCTATACCCTACACCCTAAACTCTACACCCTACTCTCTACACACTACACTCTACACCCTACCTTCTACACTCTACATTCTACACTCTACACACTACACACTACACTCTACACACTACACCCCACACCCTACACTCTACACCAGACAATCTACACACCACACTCTACACCCCACACTCTACACTCTACACACTACACTCTACACACTACACCATACACCCTGCAATCTACGCCCTACACTCCACACCCTACACCATACAATCTACACACCACACTGTACACCCCACACTCTTCACTCTACATTCTACACCCTTCACTCTACACTCCATACCCTACACCCTAAACTCTACACCCTACTCTCTACACTCTGCACACTACACTCTACACCCTACACTTTATACTCTACTCCGTACACTCTACACCCTACACAATACACCCCACACTCTACACCCTACACCCTACAATCTACGCACCACACTCTACACCCCACTCTGCACTTTACACTCTACACCCTACACTCGACACCCTACACCCTACACTCTACATTCTACACTCTACACCCTACAGTCTACACCCTACATTCTACAACCTACACACTACACTCTACACCATACACTCTACACCATACACTCTACACCATACACTCTACACCCTACACTCTACACCCTACACTCTACACCCTACATCCTACACTCTACACCCTACACTCTACACCCTACACTCTACATTCTACACTCTACACCCTACACCCTACACCCTACACTCTACGCTCCACACTCTACACTCTACACCCTACACTCTACACTCGACACCCTACACTCGACACCTTACACTCGACACCCTACACTCGACACTCTACACTCTATACTCTACACCGTACACTCTACACCCCACACCCTACATTCTACACCCTACACTCTACACCATACAATCTACACCCCACACTCTCCACTTTATACTCTACACCCTACACTCTACCCCTACACTCTACACCATACAATCTACACCCCACACTCTACACCCTACACTCTACACCCTACACTTTACTCTCTACACCCTACACTCTACACCCTACACTCTACACCCTACACCCTACACACTACACACTACACCCTACACCCTACACCCTACTATCTACACCATGCAATCTACGCCCTTCACTTTATGCCCTATACTCTACGCCCTACACTCCACACGCTACACCATACAATCTACACACCACACTCTACACCCCACACTCTTCACTCTAAATTCTACACCCTTCACCCTACACTCTATACCCTTTTCCCTAAACTCTACACTCTACTCTCTACACCCTACACTCTACACCCTACATTCTACACTCTACACACTACACTCTACACACTACACTCTACACACTACACCCCACACCCTACACCCTACACTCTACACCAGACAATCTACACACCACACTCTACACCCCACACTCTACACTCTACACACTACACTCTACACACTACACTCTACACACTACACCCTACACCCTACACTGCACACCCTACACCATACAATCTACACACCACACTGTACACCCCACACTCTTCACAATACACCCTTCACCCTACACTCTATACCCTACACCCTAAACTCTACACCCTACTCTCTACACTCTGCACACTACACTCTACATCCTACACTCTACACCCTACCCTCTAAACTCTACCCTTTACACCCTACACTCTACATTCTACACCCTACACTTTACACCCTACACTCTAGACCCTACACTCTACATTCTACACTCTACATTCTACACCCTACATTCTACACGCTACACTCTACATTCTACACCCTACACTCTACACCCTACACTCTACAACTCACACCCTACACTCTACACTCTACATCCTACACAATACACCCCACACCCTACATTCTACACCCTACAATCTACACACCACACTCTACACCCCACACTCTCCACTTTACACCCTACACTCGACACCCTATACTCGACACCCTACACTCTACACCCAATATTCTACACAATACAATCTACACACCACACTTTACATTCTACACCCTACACTCTACACCATAAAATCTACACACGACACTCTACACCCTACACTCTACATTCTACACTCTACACTCTGCACCCTACACTCTACACCCTACACTCTACACCCTACACTCTACACTCTACACCCTACACTCTACACTCTACACCCTACACACTACACCCTACACTCTGCACCCTACACTCTACACCCTACACTCTACACTCTACATTCTACACCCTACACTCTAAATTCTACACTCTACACTCTACACCCTACACTCTACACCCTACACTCTACACTCTACACCCTACACCCTACATTCTACACCGTACACTCTACACTCTACACCCAGCACCCTACACTCTACGCTCTACACCCTACACTCTACACCCTACACTCTACACCCAGCACCATACACTCTATGCTCTACACCCTACACTTTACACCCTACACCCTACACTCTACACATTACACCCTACACCCTACACTCTACACCCTACACCCTACACTCTACACCCTACATTCTACAATCTAGACCCTACAGTCTACACCTTACACTCTATGCTCTACACCCTACACCCTACACTCTACAACCTACAATCTACATTCTACACTTTACACCCTACACCCTACATTCTACACCCTACACTCTACACCCATCACCCTACACTCTACGTTCTACACCCTACATTCTACACCCTACACACTACACTCTACACCATACACTCTACACCATACACTCTACACCATACACTCTACACCCTACACTCTACACCCTACATCCTACACTCTACACCCTACACTCTACACTCTACATTCTACACTCTATACCCTACACCTTACAACCTACACTCTACACTCTACACCCTACGCTCCACACTCTACACTCTACACCCTACACTCTACACTCGACACCCTACACTAGACACCCTACACTCTACACCATACACTCTACAACACTCTACACCCTACACCCTACACCCTACACTCTACACCCTACATTCTACACCCTATACTCTACACCCTACACTCTACACCCTACACTCTACACCCTACATTCTACACCCTACACTCTACACCCTACACTCTACACCGTACACTCTACACCCTACACTCTACACCCAGCACCCTACACTCTACACCCTACACTCTACATTCTACACCGTACACTCTACAACCAGCACCCTACACTCTACACCTTACACTTTACACCCTACACTCTACACCCTACACTCTACACCCTACACCCAGCACCCTACACTCTACAGTCTACACCCTACAACCTACACCCTGCAATCTACTCCCTACACTTTACGCCCTATACTCTACGCCCTACACTCCACACCCTACACCATACAATCTACACATCACGCTGTACACCGCATACTCTTCACTCTACATTCTACACCCTTCACCCTACGCTCTATACCCTACACCCTAAATTCTACACCCTACTCTCTACACACTACACTCTACACCCTACCTTCTACACTCTACATACTACACTCTACACACTACACACTACACTCTACACACTACACCCCACACCCTACACTCTACACCATACAATCTACACACCACACTCTACACCCCACACTCTACACTCTACACACTACACTCTACACACTACACTCTACACCCTGCAATCTACACCCTACACTCCACACGCTACACCATACAATCTACACACCACACTGTACACCCCACACTCTTCACTCTACATTCTACACCCTTCACCCTACACTCTATACCCTACACCCTAAACTCTACACCCTACTCTCTACACTCTGCACACTACACTCTACACCCTACACCCTACACTTTATACTCTACTCCGTACACTCTACACCCTACACAATACACCCCACACTCTACACCCTACACCCTACAATCTACGCACCACACTCTACACCCCACACTCTGCACTTTACACTCTACACCCTACACTCTACACCCTACACCCTACACTCTACATTCTAGACTCTACACCCTACAGTCTACACCCTACATTCTACACCCTACACACTACACTCTACACCATACACTCTACACCATACACTCTACACCATACACTCTACACCCTACACTCTACACCCTACATCCTACACTCTACACCCTACACTCTACACTCTACATTCTACACTCTATACCCTACACCTTACACCCTACACTCTACACTCTACACCCTACGCTCCACACTCTACACTCTACACCCTACACTCTACACTCGACACCCTACACTAGACACCCTACACTCTATACTCTACACCGTACACTCTACACCCCACACCCTACATTCTACACCCTACACTCTACACCATACAATCTACACCCCACACTCTCCACTTTATACTCTACACCCTACACTCTACCCCTACACTCTACACCATACAATCTACACACCACACTCTACACCCCACACTCTACACCCTACACTCTACACCCTACACTCTGCACCCTACACTCTGCACCCTACACTCTACACCCTACACTCTACAGCCTACACTCTACACCCTACACACTACACACTACACCCTACATCCTACACCCTACACCCTACTATCTACACCATGCAATCTACGCCCTGCACTTTACGCCCTATACTCTACGCCCTACACTCCACACGCTACACCATACAATCTAAACACCACACTCTACACCCCACACTCTTCACTCTAAATTCTACACCCTTCACCCTACACTCTATACCCTTTTCCCTAAACTCTACACTCTACTCTCTACACCCTACACTCTACACCCTACATTCTACACTCTACGTTCTACATTCTACACTCTACACACTACACTCTACACACTACACTCTACACACTACACCCCACACCCTACACCCTACACTCTACACCAGACAATCTACACACCACACTCTACACCCCACACTCTACACTCTACACACTACACTCTACACACTACACCCTTCACTCCACACCCTACACCATACAATCTACACACCACACTGTACACCCCACACTCTTCACTCTACACCCTTCACCCTACACTCTATACCCTACACCCTAAACTCTACACCCTACTCTCTACACTCTGCACACTACACTCTACATCCTACACTCTACACCCTACCCTCTAAACTCTACCCTCTACACCCTACACTCTACATTCTACACCCTACACTTTACACCGTACACTCTAGACCCTACACTCTACATCCTACATTCTACATTCTACACGCTACACTCTACATTCTACACCCTACACTCTACACCCTACACTCTACAACTCACACACTAAACTCTACACCTTACTTTCTACACCCTACACTCTACAACCTACATTCTACACCATACAATCTACACACCACACTCTACATTCTTCAACCTACACCATAAAATCTACACTCTACACCCTACACTCTACACCCTACACTCTACACCCTACACTCTACACTCAACACCCTACATCCTACACTCTACACCGTACACCATACAATCTACACACCACACTCTACACCCCACACTCTCCACACTACATTCTACACCCTACACTCTACATCCTACACAATACACCCCACACCCTACATTCTACACCCTACAATCTACACACCACACTCTACACCCCACACTCTCCACTTTACACCCTACACTCGACACCCTACACTCGACACCCTACACTCTACACCCTACACTCTACAACCCACACACTAAACTCTACACCTTACTTTCTACACCCTACACTCTAAACCCTACATTCTACACCATACAATCTACACACCACACTCTACATTCTACACCCTACACTCTACACCATAAAATCTACACTCTACACCCTACACCCTACACTCTACACCCTACACTCTACACCCTACACTCTACACCCTACACTCTACACTCAACACCCTACATCCTACACTCTACACCGTACACCATACAATCTACACACCACACTCTACACCCCACACTCTCCACACTTCATTCTACACCCTACACTCTACATCCTACACAATACACCCCACACCCTACATTCTACACCCTACAATCTACACACCACACTCTACACCCCACACTCTCCACTTTACACCCTACACTCGACACCCTACACTCGACACCCTACACTCTACACCCTACACTCTACAACCCACACACTAAACTCTACACCTTACTTTCCACACCCTACACTCTAAACCCTACATTCTACACCATACAATCTACACACCACACTCTACATTCTACACCCTACACTCTACACCATAAAATCTACACTCTACACCCTACACCCTACACTCTACACCCTACACTCTACACCCTACACTCTACACCCTACACTCTACACCCTACACTCTACACCCTACATTCTACACCCTACACCCTACACTCTACACCCTACACCCTACACTCTACATTCTACACCCTACACTCTACACTCTACACCCTACACTCTACACCCTACACTCTACACCCTACACCCTACACCCTACATTCTGCATTCTACACTCTACACACTACACCCTACACCCTACATTCTACAGACTACACCCTACACTCTACACCCTACATTCTACATTCTACACCCTATACTCTACACCCTACACTCTACACCTTACACTCTACACTCTACACCCTACACTCTACATTCTACACCGTACACTCTACACCCCACACTCTACACTCTACACACTACACTCTACACTCTACACACTACACCCTTCACTCCACACCCTACACCATACAATCTACACACCACACTGTACACCCCACACTCTTCACTCTACACCCTTCACCCTACACTCTATACCCTACACCCTAAACTCTACACCCTACTCTCTACACTCTGCACACTACACTCTACATCCTACACTCTACACCCTACCCTCTAAACTCTACCCTCTACACCCTACATTCTACACCCTACACTTTACACCGTACACTCTAGACCCTACACTCTACATCCTACATTCTACATTCTACACGCTACACTCTACATTCTACACCCTACACTCTACACCCTACACTCTACAACTCACACACTAAACTCTACACCTTACTTTCTACACCCTACACTCTACAACCTACATTCTACACCATACAATCTACACACCACACTCTACATTCTTCAACCTACACCATAAAATCTACACTCTACACCCTACACTCTACACCCTACACTCTACACCCTACACTCTACACTCAACACCCTACATCCTACACTCTACACCGTACACCATACAATCTACACACCACACTCTACACCCCACACTCTCCACACTACATTCTACACCCTACACTCTACATCCTACACAATACACCCCACACCCTACATTCTACACCCTACAATCTACACACCACACTCTACACCCCACACTCTCCACTTTACACCCTACACTCGACACCCTACACTCGACACCCTACACTCTACACCCTACACTCTACAACCCACACACTAAACTCTACACCTTACTTTCTACACCCTACACTCTAAACCCTACATTCTACACCATACAATCTACACACCACACTCTACATTCTACACCCTACACTCTACACCATAAAATCTACACTCTACACCCTACACCCTACACTCTACACCCTACACTCTACACCCTACACTCTACACCCTACACTCTACACTCAACACCCTACATCCTACACTCTACACCGTACACCATACAATCTACACACCACACTCTACACCCCACACTCTCCACACTACATTCTACACCCTACACTCTACATCCTACACAATACACCCCACACCCTACATTCTACACCCTACAATCTACACACCACACTCTACACCCCACACTCTCCACTTTACACCCTACACTCGACACCCTACACTCGACACCCTACACTCTACACCCTACACTCTACAACCCACACACTAAACTCTACACCTTACTTTCTACACCCTACACTCTAAACCCTACATTCTACACCATACAATCTACACACCACACTCTACATTCTACACCCTACACTCTACACCATAAAATCTACACTCTACACCCTACACCCTACACTCTACACCCTACACTCTACACCCTACACTCTACACCCTACACTCTACACCCTACATTCTACACCCTACACCCTACACTCTACACCCTACACCCTACACTCTACATTCTACACCCTACACTCTACACTCTACACCCTACACCCTACACCCTACATTCTGCATTCTACACTCTACACACTACACCCTACACCCTACATTCTACACACTACACCCTACACTCTACACCCTACATTCTACATTCTACACCCTATACTCTACACCCTACACTCTACACCTTACACTCTACACTCTACACCCTACACTCTACATTCTACACCGTACACTCTACAACCAGCACCCTACACTCTACACCCTACACCTTACACTTTACACCCTATACTCTACACTCTACACTCTACACCCTACAACCTACACCCTGCAATCTACGCCCTGCACTTTACGCCCTATGCTCTACGCCCTACACTCCACACCCTACACCATACAATCTACACATCACACTGTACACCCCATACTCTTCACTCTACATTCTACACCCTTCACCCTACGCTCTATACCCTACACCCTAAACTCTACACCCTACTCTCTACACACTACACTCTACACCCTACCTTCTACACTCTACATTCTACACTCTACACACTACACACTACACTCTACACACTACACCCCACACCCTACACTCTACACCAGACAATCTACATACCACACTCTACACCCCACACTCTACACTCTACACACTACACTCTACACACTACACACTACACCCCACACCCTACACTCTACACCAGACAATCTACACACCACACTCTACACCCCACACTCTACACTCTACACACTACACTCTACACACTACACTCTACACACTACACCCTACACCCTACACCCTGCAATCTACGCCCTACACTCCACACCCTACACCATACAATCTACACACCACAGTGTACACCCCACACTCTTCACTCTACATTCTACACCCTTCACCCTACACTCTATACCCTACACCCTAAACTCTACACCCTACTCTCTACACTCTGCACACTACACTCTACACCCTACACCCTACACTTTATACTCTACTCCGTACACTCTACACCCTACACAATACACCCCACACTCTACACCCTACACCCTACAATCTACGCACCACACTCTACACCCCACACTCTGCACTTTACACTCTACACCCTACACTCGACACCCTACACCCTACACTCTACATTCTACACTCTACACGCTACAGTCTACACCCTACATTCTACACCCTACACACTACTCTACACCATACACTCTACACCATACACTCTACACCATACACTCTACACCCTACACTCTACACCCTACACTCTACACCCTACACTCTACACCGTACATCCTACACTCTACACCCTACACCCTACACTCTACATTCTACACTCTACACCCTACAACCTACACTCTACACTCTACACCCTACGCTCTACACTCTACACCCTACACTCTACACTCGACACCCTACACTCGACACCCTACACTCGACACCCTACACTCTATACTCTACACCGTACACTCTACACCCCACACCCTACATTCTACACCCTACACTCTACACCATACAATCTACACACCACACTCTACACCCCACACTCTACACCCTACACCCTACACTTCTACACTCTACACCTTACACTCTACACCCTACACCCTACACTCTACACCCTACACACTACACACTACACCCTACATCCTACACCCTACTATCTACACCATGCAATCTACGCCCTGCACTTTAAGCCCTATACTCTACGCCCTACACTCCACACGCTACACCATACAATCTACACACCACACTCTACACCCCACACTCTTCACTCTAAATTCTACACCCTTCACCCTACACTCTATACCCTTTTCCCTAAACTCTACACTCTACTCTCTACACCCTACACTCTACACCCTACATTCTACACTCTACGTTCTACACTCTACACTCTACACACTACACTCTACACACTACACTCTACACACTACACCCCACACCCTACACCCTACACTCTACACCAGACAATCTACACCCCACACTCTACACCCCACACTCTACACACTACACTCTACACACTACACCCTACACCCTACACTCCACACCCTACACCATACAATCTACACACCACACTGTACACCCCACACTCTTCACTCTACACCCTTCACCCTACACTCTATACCCTACACCCTAAACTCTACACCCTACTCTCTACACTCTGCACACTACACTCTACATCCTACACTCTACACCCTACCCTCTAAACTCTACCCTCTACACCCTACACTCTACATTCTACACCCTACACTTTACACCCTACACTCTAGACCCTACACTCTACATTCTACACTCTACATTCTACACCCTACATTCTACACGCTACACTCTACATTCTACACCCTACACTCTACACCCTACACTCTACAACTCACACACTAAACTCTACACCTTACTTTCTACACCCTACACTCTACAACCTACATTCTACACCATACAATCTAAACACCACACTCTACATTCTACAACCTACACCATAAAATCTACACTCTACACCCTACACTCTACACCCTACACTCTACACTCTACACCCTACACTCTACACCCTACACTCTACACTCTACACACTACACCCTACACCCTACATCCTACACTCTACACCGTACACCATACAATCTACACACCACACTCTACACCCCACACTCTCCACACTACATTCTACACCCTACACTCTACACCCTACACTCTACACTCTACATCCTACACAATACACCCCACACCCTACATTCTACACCCTACAATCTACACACCACACTCTACAACCCACACTCTCCACTTTACACCCTACACTCGACACCCTACACTCGACACCCTACACTCTACACCCAACATTCTACACAATACAATCTACACACCACACTTTACATTCTACACCCTACACTCTACACCATTAAATCTACACACCACACTCTACACCCTACACTCTACATTCTACACTCTACATTCTACACTCTACACTCTGCACCCTACACTCTACACCCTACACTCTACACCCTACACTCTACACCCTACACTCTACACTCTACACCCTACACACTACACCCTACACTCTGCACCCTACACTCTACACCCTACACTCTACACTCTACATTCTACACCCTACACTCTAAATTCTACACTCTACACTCTACACTCTACACTCTACACCCTACACTCTACACTCTATACTCTACACCCTACACCGTACACTCTACACTCTACACTCTACACCCAGCACCCTACACTCTACGCTCTACACCCTACACTCTACACCCTACACCCTACACCCAGCACCATACACTCTACGCTCTACACCCTACACTTTACACCCTACACCCTACACTCTACACATTACACCCTACACCCTACACTCTACACCCTACACCCTACACCCTACACTCTACACTCTACATTCTACAATCTAGACCCTACAGTCTACACCTTACACTCTATACTCTACACTCTACACCCTACACTCTACAACCTACAATCTACATTCTACACTTTACACCCTACACCCTACATTCTACACCCTACACTCTACACCCATCACCCTACACTCTATGTTCTACACCCTACACTCTACACCATACACTGTACGCTCTACACCCTACACTCTACACCATACACTCTACAACACTCTACACCCTACACTCTACACCCTACACCCTACACTCTACACCCTACATTCTACACCCTATACTCTACACCCTACACTCTACACCCTACACTCTACACCCTACATTCTACACCCTACACTCTACACCCTACACTCTACACCCTACACTCTACACCCAGCACCCTACACTCTACACCCTACACTCTACATTCTACACCGTACACTCTACAACCAGCACCCTACACTCTACACCCTACAACTTACACTTTACACCCTACACCCTACACTCTACACCCTACACCCAGCACCCTACACTCTACACTCTACACCCTACAACCTACACCCTGCAATCTACGCCCTGCACTTTACGCCCTATACTCTACGCCCTACACTCCACACCTTACACCATACAATCTACACATCACACTGTACACCCCATACTCTTCACTCTACATTCTACACCCTTCACCCTACGCTCTATACCCTACACCCTAAACTCTACACCCTACTCTCTACACACTACACTCTACACCCTACCTTCTACACTCTACATTCTACACTCTACACACTACACACTACACTCTACACACTACACCCCACACCCTACACTCTACACCAGACAATCTACACACCACACTCTACACCCCACACTCTACACTCTACACACTACACTCTACACACTACACCATACACCCTGCAATCTACGCCCTACACTCCACACCCTACACCATACAATCTACACACCACACTGTACACCCCACACTCTTCACTCTACATTCTACACCCTTCACTCTACACTCCATACCCTACACCCTAAACTCTACACCCTACTCTCTACACTCTGCACACTACACTCTACACCCTACACTTTATACTCTACTCCGTACACTCTACACCCTACACAATACACCCCACACTCTACACCCTACACCCTACAATCTACGCACCACACTCTACACCCCACACTCTGCACTTTACACTCTACACCCTACACTCGACACCCTACACCCTACACTCTACATTCTACACTCTACACCCTACAGTCTACACCCTACATTCTACAACCTACACACTACACTCTACACCATACACTATACACCATACACTCTACACCATACACTCTACACCCTAAACTCTACACCCTACACTCTACACCCTACATCCTACACTCTACACCCTACACTCTACACCCTACACTCTACATTCTACACTCTACACCCTACACCCTACACCCTACACTCTACGCTCCACACTCTACACTCTACACCCTACACTCTACACTCGACACCCTACACTCGACACCCTACACTCGACACCCTACACTCGACACCCCACACTCGACACCCTACACTCTATACTCTACACCGTACACTCTACACCCCACACCCTACATTCTACACCCTACACTCTACACCATACAATCTACACCCCACACTCTCCACTTTATACTCTACACCCTACACTCTACCCCTACACTCTACACCATACAATCTACACCCCACACTCTACACCCTACACTCTACACCCTACACTTTACACTCTACACCCTACACTCTACACCCTACACTCTACACCCTACACACTACACACTACACCCTACACCCTACACCCTACTATCTACACCATGCAATCTACGCCCTTCACTTTATGCCCTATACTCTACGCCCTACACTCCACACGCTACACCATACAATCTACACACCACACTCTACACCCCACACTCTTCACTCTAAATTCTACACCCTTCACCCTACACTCTATACCCTTTTCCCTAAACTCTACACTCTACTCTCTACACCCTACACTCTACACCCTACATTCTACACACTACACTCTACACACTACACTCTACACCCCACACCCTACACCCTACACTCTACACCAGACAATCTACACACCACACTCTACACCCCACACTCCACACTCTACACACTACACTCTACACACTACACTCTACACACTACACCCTACACCCTACACTGCACACCCTACACCATACAATCTACACACCACACTGTACACCCCACACTCTTCACTCTACACCCTTCACCCTACACTCTATACCCTACACCCTAAACTCTACACCCTACTCTCTACACTCTGCACACTACACTCTACATACTACACTCTACACCCTACCCTCTAAACTCTACCCTCTACACCCTACACTCTACATTCTACACCCTACACTTTACACCCTACACTCTAGACCCTACACTCTACATTCTACACTCTACATTCTACACCCTACATTCTACACGCTACACTCTACATTCTACACCCTACACTCTACACCCTACACTCTACAACTCACACCCTACACTCTACACTCTACATCCTACACAATACACCCCACACCCTACATTCTACACCCTACAATCTACACACCACACTCTACACCCCACACTCTCCACTTTACACCCTACACTCGACACCCTACACTCGACACCCTACACTCTACACCCAATATTCTACACAATACAATCTACACACCACACTTTACATTCTACACCCTACACTCTACACCATAAAATCTACACACGACACTCTACACCCTACACTCTACATTCTACACTCTACATTCTACACTCTGCACCCTACACTCTACACCCTACACTCTACACCCTACACTCTACACCCTACACTCTACACTCTACACCCTACACACTACACCCTACACTCTGCACCCTACACTCTACACCCTACACTCTACACTCTACATTCTACACCCTACACTCTAAATTCTACACTCTACACTCTACACCCTACACTCTACACCCTACACTCTACACTCTACACCCTACACCCTACATTCTACACCGTACACTCTACACTCTACACCCAGCACCCTACACTCTACGCTCTACACCCTACACTCTACACCCAGCACCATACACTCTACGCTCTACACCCTACACTTTACACCCTACACTCTACACATTACACCCTACACTCTACACCCTACACCCTACACTCTACACCCTACATTCTACAATCTAGACCCTACAGTCTACACCTTACACTCTATGCTCTACACCCTACACCCTACACTCTACAACCTACAATCTACATTCTACACTTTACACCCTACACCCTACATTCTACACCCTACACTCTACACCCATCACCCTACACTCTACGTTCTACACCCTACACTGTACGCTCTACACCCTACACTCTACACCATACACTCTACAACACTCTACACCCTACACCCTACACCCTACACTCTACACCCTACATTCTACACCCTATACTCTACACCCTACACTCTACACCCTACACTCTACACCCTACACTCTACACCCTACACTCTACACCGTACACTCTACACCCTACACTCTACACCCAGCACCCTACACTCTACACCCTACACTCTACATTCTACACCGTACACTCTACAACCAGCACCCTACACTCTACACCTTACACTTTACACCCTACACTCTACACCCTACACTCTACACCCTACACCCAGCACCCTACACTCTACAGTCTACACCCTACAACCTACACCCTGCAATCTACTCCCTACACTTTACGCCCTATACTCTACGCCCTACACTCCACACCCTACACCATACAATCTACACATCACGCTGTACACCGCATACTCTTCACTCTACATTCTACACCCTTCACCCTACGCTCTATACCCTACACCCTAAATTCTACACCCTACTCTCTACACACTACACTCTACACCCTACCTTCTACACTCTACATACTACACTCTACACACTACACACTACACTCTACACACTACACCCCACACCCTACACTCTACACCATACAATCTACACACCACACTCTACACCCCACACTCTACACTCTACACACTACACTCTACACACTACACTCTACACCCTGCAATCTACACCCTACACTCCACACGCTACACCATACAATCTACACACCACACTGTACACCCCACACTCTTCACTCTACATTCTACACCCTTCACCCTACACTCTATACCCTACACCCTAAACTCTACACCCTACTCTCTACACTCTGCACACTACACTCTACACCCTACACCCTACACTTTATACTCTACTCCGTACACTCTACACCCTACACAATACACCCCACACTCTACACCCTACACCCTACAATCTACGCACCACACTCTACACCCCACACTCTGCACTTTACACTCTACACCCTACACTCTACACCCTACACCCTACACTCTACATTCTAGACTCTACACCCTACAGTCTACACCCTACATTCTACACCCTACACACTACACTCTACACCATACACTCTACACCATACACTCTACACCATACACTCTACACCCTACACTCTACACCCTACATCCTACACTCTACACCCTACACTCTACACTCTACATTCTACACTCTATACCCTACACCTTACACCCTACACTCTACACTCTACACCCTACGCTCCACACTCTACACTCTACACCCTACACTCTACACTCGACACCCTACACTAGACACTCTATACTCTACACCGTACACTCTACACCCCACACCCTACATTCTACACCCTTCACTCTACACCATACAATCTACACCCCACACTCTCCACTTTATACTCTACACCCTACACTCTACCCCTACACTCTACACCATACAATCTACACACCACACTCTACACCCCACACTCTACACCCTACACTCTACACCCTACACTCTGCACCCTACACTCTACACCCTACACTCTACACCCTACACTCTACAGCCTACACTCTACACCCTACACACTACACACTACACCCTACATCCTACACCCTACACCCTACTATCTACACCATGCAATCTACGCCCTGCACTTTACGCCCTATACTCTACGCCCTACACTCCACACGCTACACCATACAATCTAAACACCACACTCTACACCCCACACTCTTCACTCTAAATTCTACACCCTTCACCCTACACTCTATACCCTTTTCCCTAAACTCTACACTCTACTCTCTACACCCTACACTCTACACCCTACATTCTACACTCTACGTTCTACATTCTACACTCTACACACTACACTCTACACACTACACTCTACACACTACACCCCACACCCTACACCCTACACTCTACACCAGACAATCTACACACCACACTCTACACCCCACACTCTACACTCTACACACTACACTCTACACTCTACACACTACACCCTACACTCCACACCCTACACCATACAATCTACACACCACACTGTACACCCCACACTCTTCACTCTACACCCTTCACCCTACACTCTATACCCTACACCCTAAACTCTACACCCTACTCTCTACACTCTGCACACTACACTCTACATCCTACACTCTACACCCTACCCTCTAAACTCTACCCTCTACACCCTACACTCTACATTCTACACCCTACACTTTACACCGTACACTCTAGACCCTACACTCTACATCCTACATTCTACATTCTACACTCTACACCCTACACTCTACACCCTACACTCTACAGCCTACACTCTACACCCTACACACTACACACTACACCCTACATCCTACACCCTACACCCTACTATCTACACCATGCAATCTACGCCCTGCACTTTACGCCCTATACTCTACGCCCTACACTCCACACGCTACACCATACAATCTAAACACCACACTCTACACCCCACACTCTTCACTCTAAATTCTACACCCTTCACCCTACACTCTATACCCTTTTCCCTAAACTCTACACTCTACTCTCTACACCCTACACTCTACACCCTACATTCTACACTCTACGTTCTACATTCTACACTCTACACACTACACTCTACACACTACACTCTACACACTACACCCCACACCCTACACCCTACACTCTACACCAGACAATCTACACACCACACTCTACACCCCACACTCTACACTCTACACACTACACTCTACACTCTACACACTACACCCTACACTCCACACCCTACACCATACAATCTACACACCACACTGTACACCCCACACTCTTCACTCTACACCCTTCACCCTACACTCTATACCCTACACCCTAAACTCTACACCCTACTCTCTACACTCTGCACACTACACTCTACATCCTACACTCTACACCCTACCCTCTAAACTCTACCCTCTACACCCTACACTCTACATTCTACACCCTACACTTTACACCGTACACTCTAGACCCTACACTCTACATCCTACATTCTACATTCTACACTCTACACTCTACATTCTACACCCTACACTCTACACCCTACACTCTACAACTCACACACTAAACTCTACACCTTACTTTCTACACCCTACACTCTACAACCTACATTCTACACCATACAATCTACACACCACACTCTACATTCTTCAACCTACACCATAAAATCTACACTCTACACCCTACACTCTACACCCTACACTCTACACCCTACACTCTACACTCTACACCCTACATCCTACACTCTACACCGTACACCATACAATCTACACACCACACTCTACACCCCACACTCTCCACACTACATTCTACACCCTACACTCTACATCCTACACAATACACCCCACACCCTACATTCTACACCCTACAATCTACACACCACACTCTACACCCCACACTCTCCACTTTACACCCTACACTCGACACCCTACACTCGACACCCTACACTCTACACCCTACACTCTACAACCCACACACTAAACTCTACACCTTACTTTCTACACCCTACACTCTAAACCCTACATTCTACACCATACAATCTACACACCACACTCTACATTCTACACCCTACACTCTACACCATAAAATCTACACTCTACACCCTACACCCTACACTCTACACCCTACACTCTACACCCTACACTCTACACCCTACACTCTACACCCTACACTCTACACCCTACATTCTACACCCTACACCCTACACTCTACACCCTACACCCTACACTCTACATTCTACACCCTACACTCTACACCCTACACTCTACACCCTACACTCTACACCCTACACCCTACACCCTACACCCTACATTCTGCATTCTACACTCTACACACTACACCCTACACCCTACATTCTACACACTACACCCTACACTCTACACCCTACATTCTACATTCTACACCCTATACTCTACACCCTACACTCTACACCTTACACTCTACACTCTACACCCTACACCCTACATTCTACACTCTACACCCTAACCCTACATTCTACACTCTACACCCTACACCCTACACTCTACACCCTAGATTCTACACCCTACATTCTACATTCTACACACTACACCCTACACTCTACACTCTACACTCTACACCCTACACTCTACACCCTACATTCTACACCCTACATTCTGCACCCTACATTCTACACCCTACATTCTACATTCTACACACTACACCCTACACTCTACACCCTACACTCTACACCCTACATTCTGCACCCTACACTCTACACCCTACACCCAATACCCTCCAGTCTACACCCAGCACCCTACACTCTACGCTCTACACCCTACACTCTACACCCTACACCCTACATTCTACACACTACACCCTACACCCTACATTCTACACCCTACACTCTACACCCTACACCCTACACACTACACCCTACACTCTACATTCTACACTCTACACCCTACATTCTACACTCTACACCCTACACTCTACACCCTACACTCTACACTCTGCACCCTACACTCTACACTCTACACCATACACCCTACATTCTACACACTACACCCTACACTCTACATTCTACACCCTAACCCTACATTCTACACTCTACACCCTACATTCTACACTCTACACCTTACATTCTACACTCTACACCCTACACCCTACACTCTACACCATACACCCTACATATTACACTCTACACCCTACAATCTACACTCTACACCCTACTCTCTACACCCTATACCCTACATTCTACACTCTACACCCTAACCCTACATTCTACACCCTACACTCTACACCCTACACTCTACACTCCACACCCTACACTCTACACCCTACATTCTACACCCTACACCCTACACTCTACATCCTACACCCTACACTCTACACCCTACACCTACACTCTATATTCTACATTCTACACTCTACACACTACACTCTACATGCTACACCCTACACCCTACACTCTACACCCTACACCCTACACTCTACATTCTACATTCTACACTCTACACACTACACTCTACACCCTACATTCTACACCCTACACTCTACACCCTACACTCTACACCCTACACTCTACATTCTAAACCATACAGTCTGCACACCACACTCTACACCCCACACTCTACATTCTACACCCTACATTCTACACCCTACACTCTAAACCCTACACTCTACACCCTACACTCTACATTCTACACCCTACAGTTTACACCCAGCACCCTACACTCTACGCTCTACACCCTACACTCTATGCCCTACACCCTACAATCTACACCCCACACTCTACACTCTACATTCTACACCCTACACTCTATACCCTACACCCAACACCCTCCAGTTTACACCCAGCACCCTACACTCTACGCTCTACACCGTACACCCTACACCCAATACCCTCCAGTCTACACCCAGCACCCTACACTTTTCGCTCTACACCCTACACTCTACTCCCTACACCCTACACCCTACACTCTACACTCTACACCCTACAATCTACGCCCTGCACTTTACGCCCTATACTCTACACCCTACACTTTACATGAAAATACCGGAGAAACAGCGGAAGCTTTTTGTTTTTATATAAAAATATTACAAAGCTTTATTAACAAATATAAACATTTTAAAAACACACAAACAATGTCATGAAAGTGCTATTTAAGCAAAGACACCAGATTATGAGTGGCCCTCAAAATACATAGGTAAGTGCATTGATATTAACCCCTTCCCGACCTTTGATGCCACGTAGGCGTCATGAAAGTCAGTGCCAATCCGACCCATGACGCCTATGTGGCGTCATGGAAAGATCGCGTCCCTGCAGGCCGGGTGAAAGGGTTAACTCCCATTTCACCCGATCTGCAGGGACAGGGGGAGTGGTAGTTTAGCCCAGGGGGGGGTGGCTTCACCCCCTCGTGGCTACGATCGCTCTGATTGGCTGTTGAAAGTGAAACTGCCAATCAGAGCGATTTGTAATATTTCACCTATTATAACGGGTGAAATATTACAATCCAGCCATGGCCGATGCTGCAATATCATCGGCCATGGCTGGAAATACTAATGTGCCCCCACCCCACCGATCGCCCCCCAGCCCCCCGATCTGTCCGGTACGCTGTACCAGCTCCCCGCCGTCCTGTGCTCCGCTCCCCCCGTGCTCTTGTCCGCTCCCCCCGTGCTTCAATCACCCCCCCCGTGCTCCGATCACCCCCCCTGCACTCCGATCCACCCCCCTCCGTGCTCCGTTCCACCCCCCCGTGCTCCGTTCCACCCCCCGTGCTCCGTTCTACCCCCCCGTGCTCCGTTCCACCCCTCCCGCGCTCCGATTCACCCCCCCATGCTCCGATCCCCCCCCGTGCTCCCCCCCACCCTATCATACTTACCGATCCTGCCAGGGTCCGTCCGTCTTCTCCCCGGGCGCCGCCATCTTCCAAAATGGCGGGCGCATGCGCAGTGCGCCCGCCGAATCTGCCGGCCGGCAGATTCGTTCCAAAGTGCATTTTGATCACTGAGATATAATCTATCTCAGTGATCAAAATAAAAAAAATAATAAATGACCCCCCCCCCCTTTGTCACCCCCATAGGTAGGGACAATAAAAAAAATAAAGAATTTTTTTTTCCCCACTAATGTTAGAATAGGGTTAGGGGTAGGGTTAGGGTTAGGGTTATGGCTAGGGTTAGGGGTAGGGTTAGGGCTAGGGGTAGGGTTAGGGGTAGGGTTAGAGGTAGGGTTAGGGTTAGGGTTTCGGTATGTGCACACGTATTCTGGTCCTCTGCGGATTTTTCCGCTGCGGATTTGATAAATCCGCAGTGCTAAACCGCTGCGGATTTATGGCGGATTTACCGCGTTTTTTCTGCGCATTTCACTGCGGTTTTACAACTGCGATTTTCTATTTGAGCAGTTGTAAAACCGCTGCGGAATCCGCACAAAGAAGTGACATGCTGTGGAATGTAAACCGCTGCGTTTCCGTGCAGTTTTTCCGCAGCGTGTGTACAGCGATTTTTGTTTCCCATAGGTTTACATTGAACTGTAAACTCATGGGAAACTGCTGCGGATCCGCAGCGTTTTCCGCAGCGTGTGCACATACCTTTAGAATTAGGCCATGTGCACACGGTGCGGATTTGGCTGCGGATCCGCAGTGGATTGGCCGCTGCGGATTCGCAGCAGTGTTACATCAGGTTTACAGTACCATGTAAACATATGGAAACCAATTCCGCTGTGCCCATGGTGCGGAAAATACCGCGCGGAAACGCTGCGTTGTATTTTCCGCAGCATGTCAATTCTTTGTGCGGATTCCGCAGCGTTTTACACCTGTTCCTCAATAGGAATCCGCAGGTGAAATCCGCACAAAAAACACTGGAAATCCGCGGAAAATCCGCAGGTAAAACGCAGTGCCTTTTACCCGCGGATTTTTCAAAAATGATGCTGAAAAATCTTACACGAATCCGCAACGTGGGCACATAACCTTAGGGTTAGGGTTGGAATTAGGGTTGTGGTTAGGGGTGTGTTGTGGTTAGGGTTGTGATTAGGGTTATGGCTACAGTTGGGATTAGGGTTAGGGGTGTGTTGGGGTTAGGGTTAGGGCTGTGATTAGGGTTATGGCTACAGTTGGGATTAGGGTTAGGGATGTGTTGGGGTTAGGGTTAGGGTTAGGGCTGTGATTAGGGTTATGGCTACAGTTGGAATTAGGGTTGTGGTTAGGGTTAGGGGTGTGTTGGGGTTAGGGTTGTGGTTAGGGGTGTGTTGGGGTTAGGGTTGTGATTAGGGTTATGGCTACAGTTGGGATTAGGGTTAGGGGTGTGTTGGGGTTAGTGTTGGAGGTAGAATTGAGGGGTTACCACTGTTTAGGCACATCAGGGGTCTCCAAACGCAACATGGCGCCACCATTGATTCCAGCCAATCTCGTATTCAAAAAGTCAAATGGTGCTCCCTCAATTCCGAGCCCTGACGTGTGCCCAAACAGTGGTTTACCCCCACATATGGGGTATCAGTGTACTCAGGACAAACTGCGCAACAATTACTGGGGTCCAATTTCTCCTGATAACCTTGTGAAAATAAAAAAATGCTTGCTAAAACAACATTTTTGAGGAAAGAAAAATGATTTATTATTTTCACGGCTCTACGTTGTAAACGTCTGTGAAGCACTTGGGGGTTCAAAGTGCTCACCACATATCTAGATAAGTTCCTTGGGGGTCTAGTTTCTAAAATGGGGTCACTTGTGGGGGGTTTCTACTGTTTAGGCACACCAGGGGCTCTGCAAACGCAACGTGACGCCCGCAGACCATTCCATCAAAGTCTGCATTTCAAAAGTCACTACTTCCCTTCTGAGTCCCGGCAGTGGTTTACCCCCACATATGGGGTATCAGCGTACTCAGGAGAAACTGGACAACAACTTTTGGGGTCAAATTTCTCCTGATACCCTTGGGAAAATAAAAAATTGCAGGCTAAAAGATCATTTTTGAGAAAATAATTTTTTTTTTTTTTTTTCATGGCTCTGCGTTATAAACTTCTGTGAAGCACTTGGGGGTTCAAAGTCCTCACCACACATCTAGATTAGTTCCTTTGGTGGACTAGTTTCCAAAATAGGGTCATTTCTGGGGGATCTCCAATGTTTAGGCACACAGGGGCTCTCCAAACGTGACATGGTGTCCGCTAATGATTGGAGCTAATTTTCCATTTAAAAAGCCAAATGGCGTGCCTTCCCTTCCGAGCCCTGCCGTGCGCCCAAACAGTGGTTTACCCCCACATATGGGGTATCAGCGTACTCAGGACAAACTGGACAACAACATTTGGGGTCCAATTTCTCCTATTACCCTTGGCAAAATAGGAAATTCCAGGCTAAAAAATCGTTTTTGAGGAAAGAAAAATTATTTTTTATTTTCATGGCTCTGCGTTATAAACTTCTGTGAAGCACCTGGTTTAAAGTGCTCAATATGCATCTAGATAAGTTCCTTGTGGGGTCTAGTTTCCAAAATGGGGTCACTTGTGGGGGAGCTCCAATGTTTAGGCACACAGGGGCTCTCCAAACGCGACATGGTGTCCGCTAACAATTGGAGCTAATTTTCCATTCAAAAAGTCAAATGGCGCGCCTTCCCTTCCGAGCCCTGCCGAGTGCCCAAACAGTGGTTTACCCCCACATATGAGGTATCGGCGTACTCGGGAGAAATTGCCCAACAAATTTTATGATCCATTTTATCCTATTGCCCATGTGATAATGAAAAAATTGAGGCGAAAAGAATTTTTTTGTGAAAAAAAAGTACTTTTTCATTTTTACAGATCAATTTGTGAAGCACCTGAGGGTTTAAAGTGCTCACTAGGCATCTAAATAAGTTCTTTGGGGGGTCTAGTTTCCAAAATGGGGTCACTTGTGGGGGAGCGCCAATGTTTAGGCACACAGAAGCTTTCCAAACGCGACATGGTGTCCGCTAACGATGGAGATAATTTTTCATTCAAAAAGTCAAATGGCGCTCCTTCCCTTCCGAGCCTTACCATGTGCCCAAACAGTGGTTTACCCCCACATATGAGGCATCAGTGTACTCAGGAGAAATTGCCCAACAAATTTTAGGATCCATTTTATCCTGTTGCCCATGTGAAAATGAAAAAATTGAGGCTAAAAGAATTTTTTTGTGAAAAAAAAGTACTTTTTTATTTTTATGGATCAATTTGTGAAGCACCTGGGGGTTCAAAGTGCTCACTATGCATCTAGATAAGTTCCCTGGGGCATCTAGTTTCCAAAATGGGGTCACTTGTGGGGGAGCTCCAATTTTTAGGCACACGGGGGCTCTCCAAACGTGACATGGTGTCCGCTAAAGAGTGGAGCCAATTTTTGATTCAAAAAGTCAAATGGCGCTCCTTCCCTTCCAAGCCCTGCCGTGCGCCCAAACAGTGGTTTACCCCCACATATGAGGTATCAGCGTACTCAGGACAAATTGGACAACAACTTACGTGGTTCAGTTTCTCCTTTTACCATTGGGAAAATAAAAAAATTGTTGCTAAAAGATAATTTTTGTGACTAAAAAGTTAAATGTTCATTTTTTCCTTCCATGTTGCTTCTGCTGCTGTGAAGCACCTGAAGGGTTAATAAACTTCTGGAATGTGGTTTTGAGTACCTTGAGGGGTGCAGTTTTTAGAATGGTGTCACTTTTGGGTATTTTCAGCCATATAGACCCCTCAAACTGACTTCAAATGTGAGGTGGTCCCTAAAAAAATGGTTTTGTAAATTTCGTTGTAAAAATGAGAAATCGCTGGTCAAATTTTAACCCTTATAACTTCCTAGCAAAAAAAAATTTTGTTTCCAAAATTGTGCTGATGTAAAGTAAACATGTGGGAAATGTTATTTATTAACTATTTTGTGTCACACAACTCTCTGGTTTAACAGAATAAAAATTCAAAATGTGAAAATTGCGAAATTTTCAAAATTTTCGCCAAATTTCCGTTTTTATCACAAATAAACGCATAATTTATTGACCTAAATTTACCACTAACATGAAGCCCAATATGTCACGAAAAAACAATCTCAGAACCGCTAGGATCCGTTGAAGCGTTCCTGAGTTATTACCTCATAAAGGGACACTGGTCAGAATTGCAAAAAACGGCAAGATCTTTAAGGTCAAAATAGGCTGGGTCATGAAAGGGTTAATACAATTGGTGAAAAAAAAAAATTCTCCCAGAAATATCACAGGTAGCCACAACCCCCAATCATGCAATCATGAGCAGTAAAAATCATTAGTACACAGACCATTTCTTGTAATAACCTATGGGAGTGTAGATACCGTGCACCACCAAGTATTGTAAAAACATTTAGCCGTAAAAGTACCCGGCCTTGTGGGTCAGCATATGGATGCTAGGGAAGTATGTCTCACCTATGAATGTGGGGCCCACTGCACGTACCCCGACTCGCGTTTCGCCACTGTCAGCACTCGCTTTCTCAAGGGGAGTGTGGTTTGGGCTGTCTACAGGACCTTAAAGGGACACTGTCACCTGAATTTGGAGGGAACAATCTTCAGCCATGGAGGCGGGGATTTTGGGTTTTTGATTCACCCTTTCCTTACCCGCTGGCTGCATGCTGGCTGAAATATTAGATTGAAGTTCATTCACTGTCCTTCATAGTACACGCCTGGGCAAGGTAAGATTGCCTTGTGCAGGCGTGTACTACGGAGGACAGAGAATGAACTTCAATCCAATATTGCAGCCAGCATGCAGCCAGCGGGTAAGGAAAGGGTGAATCAAAAACCCCAAAACCCCGCCTCCATGGCTAAAGATTGTTCCCTCCAAATTCAGGTGACAGTGTCCCTTTAAGTATCCATGGAAACTCATCATGTGACCGTCACGTGACTTCTTGCAATCACCGCTGTGTTTGTATGGCGCATGCCCCGGCCGCCGTCCGGGTTAACCCCCCCCCCCCCCTGCCCGGACCTTCCCCATCGCATGCACAAGTGGGCACTAGTGAGTCCCAGTCGTGCCTGCAGCAGGACATCGCCGGTCAGAGGGGGGGCAAGCACAGACCGCCAGCCAGCACACGCGCACCACAGCAGAAGCCATTAGAAATGTAAACAACAGTGTGTCTATATTATTTAGACATGGACATGGAATATATATATTCATATATATATACATTAACAATAAAGTGACAATGTCCAATATTACAACAACTGAAGGGTTTCAATGGTACAATGTTATATTCCGTTCAATCTGAAACAAACAGAGTTGAATAGTTCGTTAGTCCATATGATTTTTAATCACGAGTGGGACAACATGCGTGCCATCCTAACTAAGCACTGGTCGGTGCTTGGAGCTGAGCCCTCCCTGCGGCGTTTCTTGACAGACAGACCACTAATGACTCCCCGCAGATCTAAGAATCTAAAGGTACCTTCACACTGAGCGACTTTAGAACGATAACGATTGCGATCCGTGACATTGCAGCGTCCTGGATAGCGATATCGTTGTGTTTGACACGCAGCAGTGATCAGGATCCTGCTGGGAGATCGCTGGTCGGAGCTAGAAGGCCAGAACTTTATTTTGTCGCTGGATCACCCGCTGACATCGCTGAATCGGCGTGTGTGACGCCAATTCAGCGATGTCTTCACTGGTAACCAGGGTAAACATCGGGTTACTAAGCGCAGGGTTGCGCTTAGTAACCCGATATTTACCCTGGTTACCTAAAAAAAAAAACACTACATACTTACATTCCGGTGTCTGTCGCATCCCTCGCAGTCAGCTTCCCGCACTGACTGTAAGCGCCGGCCGTAAAGCACAGCGGTGACGTCACCACTGTGCTCTGCTTTACGGCCGGCCCTCACAGTCAGTGCGGGAAGCTGACGGCGAGGGACGTGACAGACACCGGAATGTAAGTATGTAGTGTTTTTTTTTTAGGTAACCAGGGTAAATATCGGGTTATTAAGCGCGGCCCTGCGCTTAGTAACCCGATGTTTACCCTGGTTGCCCGGGGACCTCGGCATCGTTGGTCGCTGGAGAGCTGTCTGTGTGACAGCTCTCCAGCGACCACACAGTGACGCTGCAGCGATCGGCATCGTTGTCTATATCGCTGCAGCGATGTGACGGTACCTTAAGGGATTTATTGATAACAAGTCATTATGTGGCACCAAAAGTAAATTATTTTGGCAGCTCTAAATTGAGGCTAGGCTCCTTTAAATGTGGCCACTGCATCGCTTGCGCCAATGTCCTTCAAACAACTGAATTCAGTTCGGTGGATCACAAAGAGTTTTTGATCAAGGAATATATCTCCTGTAATACCAGCAACGTGATCTATTATGCTACATGTAGTTGTCCTCTCATCTACATAGGGTTAACATCACGGGAACTGAAGATACGTGTGAGAGAACTTGTACGGGACATTGGCGCAGAGAGGGGAGTGGAGGATATATCTACCCTCAAGACCATCCCGAAACATTTCAGGATGGTCCACAATTGTAACCCTAAAGATTTTATCGTTAGGGGTATAGATGTGGTACATGTTGGCATTAGGGGGGGAAATGTAAAAAAAACTCCTAGCACAACGAGAATTAAAATGGATTGTTACCTTGGGAACCATGAAGCCGGCTGGTTTGAATGACTCCTTGAATTTTGGCTCCTTTTTGTAGAGTTTCCTTCATCCTTTAAAATCCCCGGCATTTGTTTTTAAATTGTACATGTGTGTGTTTTTTTGGTTTTAACAGTTGTTATTGTTTTGTTATATTATATACAGTATACAGGCTTCTTTTGGATGAATGGCACCTTATTTGTTCTTTTTGGATCTCACCACTTCTGAGAATATGGAAAAGAAAAAAAAAAAATCATATGGACTAACGAATTATTCAACTCTGTTTCAGATTGAACGGAATATAACATTGTACCACTGAAACCCTTCAGTTGTTGTAATATTGGACATTGTCGCTTTATTGTTAATGTATATATATATGAATATATATATTCCATGTCCATGTCTAAATAATATAGACACACTGTTATTTACATTTCTAATGACTTCTGCTGTGGTGCGCGTGTGCTGGCTGGCGGTCTGTGCTTGCCCCCCCTCTGACCGGCGATGTCCTGCTGCAGGCACGACTGGGACTCACTAGTGCCCACTTGTGTGTGAGGTGGGGAAGGTCCGGGCAGGGGTGGGTTAACCCGGACGGAGGCCGGGGCATGTGCCATACAAACACAGCGGTGATTGCAAGAAGTCTGGTGACGGTCACATGATGAGTTTCCATGGATACTTAAGGTCCTGTAGACAGCCCAAACCACACTCCCCTTGAGAAAGCGAGTGCTGACAGCGGTGAAACGCAAGTCGGGGTACGTGCAGTGGGTCCCACATTCATAAGTGAGACATGCTTCCCTAGCATCCATATGCTGACCCACCAGGCCGGATACTTTTACGGCTAAAGGTTTTTACAATAGCTCCCATAGGTTATTACAAGAAATGGTCTGTGTACTAATGATTTTACTGCTCATAATTGGGGGTTGTGGCTACCTGTGATATTTCTGGGAGCATTTGTTTTTTTTTGTTTTTTTTTCACCAATTGTATTAATATCAATGCACTGAGGCAATTACCTACTGTATGTATTTTGAGGGCCACTCATAATCTGGTGTCTTTGTTTAAATAGCACTTTCATGACATTGTTTGTGTGTTTTTAAAATGTTAATAGTTGTTAATAAAGCTTTGTGATATTTTTATATAAAAATAAAAGCTTCCGCTGTTTCTCCGGTATTTTCATTGCCTGTATGTGGAAGTACATTGAGGTAGTTGGTGACTATTTGAGTCACAATTATGAATCTGGAAAATGTTGTATTTACCCTACACTCTACACCCTACACTCTAAACTCTACACCCTACACTCTACACATTACCCTCTAAACTCTACACTCTACACCCTACACTCTGCAACCTATACTCTACATTCTACACTCTACACTCTGCACCCTACACTCTACACCCTCCACCATACACCCTACACACTACATTCTACCCCCTACGCCCTACACTCTACACTCCACACCCTACAGCCTACACCATACAATCGACACACCACACTCTACACCCTACACTCTAAATCCCACACTCTACACCCTACATTCTACACCCTACGCTCTACACCCTATACTCTACACCCTACATTCTACACCCTACACCCTACTGTCACTATATTGTATGAAATATCATATGATCTTGTAGCTTTGCCCTTCAGACCCATGCTGCGGGCTAAAAAAAAACCCTCCTTTGTGTGTTTTTGAATGTACAGTATGTGTAGAAGAGGTTTTTATTGCCCTAGCCATAAATTCCAAGCTCTGAGCAACTTACTCGCCCCTCCCATCTGTACTAGCTAGGACTGGTATAGAAATTCTTTTAAAACATGAGGCTCTTTGTCTTAATCTTCTGGGCCAACGATTTGGGCTAGGAAAATAATAAGTACATATTGCTAAAGTTCATCAACGCATCTATCAACCACTAGAAGCAGTAACCTCTAATTCAAACAGGTAAAGAAGGACGGATTTCTCTGGAACTGTGTGTCCCACTGGCCCGAATTTAGGATCTATAAAGAGTACATCTTAATACAAGATGGATGAGGGGTGTGTTATGACTCTGCCAGATTCTCCAGTGAAAATATGACAATCATAAGAATGGTTGGAGAAAACTGTACAGCTGTGGAAAGGGGAGGGCGATCTTAACTCAACCCCTTTAGTGATGTCACGAGGCTGGGGATTTAAAAGTATCTACCCTTATCCCAGCCTTCAGTCTAGAGTCAGCAGAATTTTACTTAAGGAGCTGTTTCTATCCAAACCTCCTGATGCACTGGGACATTTGGGGAGCTCCGCCCACCAGCATGGTTTTGCCTGAAAAGAATTGAGAACATGCAAGTGTTGATTTTCTCATTTAATCCCTTTATTTTATAATTACCTTGTACATATTTCAATTGTCTCTTTTGCAACCCCTTTATATGCCTTTTTATAAACACTGCCTTAAAATCTTTTATGGAGTATAATATTTAATATGCTAGATTCGTTCTTCTGCTCTAAAATGTACCCTAAGTCTTCTGAAGGGAATTATGCTACTGTTTTGGGTTAGCTTTGGACCTGTTTAAACCAAGCTGGTGGCAGCATACCTTGTACAGTGCCTTTGGGAGTCGTTGTAGCGACTGCGGCGTTGATTATTGTTCCTGCCTGAGAGGGAGTAGTTAAATCGCCTCGCTGCAGCGTGCCCAATAGCCAGTACATAGCAGGAAGCCTTTCTGGCGACTAATTACCCTAGGTGCAGTACCTAGTCTCACCTCTGGGTGAGGGGGGCGCTAGAGAGCTGCAAGTTTCAAGGGGAACTGTAAAGCGGGATATACATAAATCCCTGCCGTTCGTGGTATATTGAAGAGCAGTGGGATACCTAAAATAAGCCCCTGCTGTAATACAAGAGGTCAATAGCCTTGTGTGTTTTTTCATCACATTGTAGCAGTGGAGGGATAACTAAGATAAGCCCCCTGCACATGTGATAGCCGTCTGATGGCCTGAAGTCACCCCAATCCATGATGTGGGGGTGACGGTCACGGTGTGAATCGTGACATATTGGTGGCAGCGATGTGGATTTGTGACACCTACACTCTACACCGAACACCCTACACCCGAAACTCTACGCTCTACAACCTACACTCTACACCCTAGACCCTACACTCTACACATTACACCCTACACTTTATACCCTACACCCTACACTTTACACCCTACACTCTACACCCAACACACTACACTCTATACCCTACACTCTCTACCCTACACTCCACACCCTACACTCTACATTCTACGCCCTACACTCTACATCCTACACCCTACACTCTACACCCTACACCCAACACACTACACTCTACACTCTATACCCTACACTCTACACCCAACACACTACACTCTATACCCTACACTCTCTACCCTACACTCTACACCCTACACTCTACACCCTACACTCTACACTCTACACCCTACACCCAACACTGTACACTCTATATCCTACACTTTACACCCTGCACTCTACACCCAACACACTACACTCTACACCCTACACCCAACACACTACACTCTACACTCTACACCCTACACTCTCTACCCTACACTCTACACCCTACACTCTACACCCTACACTCTATACCCTACACCCTACACCCAACACATTACACTGTACACTCTATACCCTACACTTTATACCCAACACACTACACTCTACACCCTACACTCTATACCCTACACTTTACACCCTACACTCTACACCCAACACACTACACTGTACACTCTCTACCCTACACTCTCTACCCTACACTCTACACTCTACACCCTACACTCTATAACTTACACTTTACACCCTACACTCTACACCCAACACACTACACTCTATACCCTACACTCTATACCCTACACTCTCTACCCTACACTTTACACCCTACACTCTACACCCTACACTCTATACCCTACATCCTACACCCAACACACTACACTGTACACTCTATACCCTACACTTTACACCCTACACTCTACACCCAATACACTACACTCTACACCCTACACTCTATACCCTACACTCTATACCCTACACTCTATACCCTACACTCTACACCCTACACTCTACACCCTACACTCTACACCCTACACCCTACACTCTACACTCTACACCCAACACACTACACTCTATACCCTACACTTTACACCCTACACTCTATACCCTACACTCTATACCCTACACTCTATACCCTACACTCTACACCCTACACTCTACACCCTACACTCTACACCCGACAACCAACATCCTACACTCTACACCCTGCTCCCTACACTCTACACCCAACAACCTACACTCTACACCCTACACCCAACACTTTAAACCCTTCACCCAACAAGACTCCAAAGAGGGAAAAGGAAAGGAGGCAACCAGAAGAAAGAGGGGGATGTAGAATATTACCAATCTATAGAAGAAAGTACACCCCCTGGCTCGTCTGCTCCTCTTTTTTTCCCTTCTCTTCTTTTGAGGTCTTGTTGTCTAGACTGAGTATATTGAGTATATGTTCAGGGGCCCGCACCAATATGTGATTTTCTATACACACTTACTTGTGATGCTTTTTTCTTCTGTCTGGCTATCATACTGTATAAACTCATCCATAACTTTTTTTAATAAAACTTTTCATAATGTGGGTTTTGTGTTTACAACCTTGGATTTACTTATATGAGATCATACAGACACTGGACTGATAGGTCCTGACCCCAGCTATAGGACTGCATCACATTATAAATATATATCCTATAGCGGGGGTCAGAATCCTACCAGTCCAATGTCTGTATGATATCATATAAGTAAATCCAAGGTATATATACTGACAAGACTGGTCAGTAATGTGCAGTGATAGACGTGACCCCAGCTGCAGGACCCGACAGATGAGGATATATGTCTCCTTTTTATATATAGGAAAGAAACATATATCCTCATCTGTGGGGTCCTGCAGCTGGGGTCACGTCTATCAGTGCACATTACTGACCAGTCTTGTCTATCTGAGGAACCATTAGATTTATATCAGCTGCTCTGAAGTCTTTTACAGTCTTTTATCGGGTGATGCTTGGGCGAATTGCACTCAAAGTGACCCGATCTGTGTAAAATTTCAAGCTTCCACCATAAATCTACGGTGTCTCAGAGACTGCATACACAGCATGACGCTGAGTCTTATCAGGAGAGGAGCAGCGTCCTGTCACCTCCTCCCTGCACAGTGCAGACACCTCCGGCTGTACAGGCAGAAGTGTGAGATGTTACTTATAGCACTGAGTCCCCTGTCCTGCTCCTCTCTGGATGGAAGAGGCACCAAACATGTCAAGGTTCTTTTTTATCTAAGTGGTGAAAATTTTTTTCCAAACTTTGCTGAAAAAAAAAATTGCGCCATTTTCTAATACTCGTAGCGTCTTGATTTTCATGATCTTGGGTTGGGTGACGGCTTATTTTTTGCATGCCAAGCTGACGTTTTTAATGATACCATTTTGGTCCAGATACGACCTTTTGATCACCCGTTATTGCATTTTAATGCAATGTTGCAGTGACCAAAAAAATTTAATTCTGGTGTCTTGACTTTTTTTCTCACTACACCGTTTAGCGATCAGGTTAATCCTTTTTTTTTATTGATAGATCGGGCGATTCTGAACTCAGCGATACCAAATATGTGTATGTTTGATTTTAGTTTTTTATTGTTTTATTTTGAATGGGGAAAAAGGTGAAGGTTTGAAGCTTTATATTTTTTTTATATTTTTTAAAACTTTTTTTTTTTTTTTTTTTAACTTTTGACATGCTTCAATAGTCTTCATGTGAGACTAGAAGCTGCCACAACCGGATCGCCTCTGCTACATACAGGAAATGATCAGATCGCCTCTATATAGCAGATTTACTCACTTGCTATGAGCACCAACCACTGGGTGGCCGCTCACAGCAAGCCGGCCCTGACAACCGTAGAGGTATCCCCGATATCCTTTCAGTTGTCATGCCATGCGTATTTCTGGTGCGATTGCCAGAAGCTCTTGTTAAATGCCGCTGTCAGAGTTTGACAGCGGCATTTAATGGATAAATAGCCGCGGATGGATCGCGATTCCACCCGCGGCTATTCCGGGCACGTCAGCTGTTCAAAACAGCTTATATGTGCCAGGAAAGATGCGGCATGAGCCCCCCACCAGCCCCCCCCCACATACGGCATGAGCCCCCACCAGCCTCTCCCATATGCAGCATGAGCCCCCCACCAGGGCCCCCCATATGCGGCATGAGCCCCACACCAGCCTCCCCCATGTGCAGTATGAGCCCCACACCAGCCTCCTCCATATGTGGCATGAGCCCCACATAGCCTCCCTATACACAGCATGAGCCCCACGCAGCCTCCCTATATACACTGCATGAGCACCAATACACAAAACAGCACAGAGACAAGCCTCGAAACATCTGGAACAAGGTAATTTGGAGTGATAAGACCAAAATTGAACTTTTTGCGACAATCATAAACAATACATATGGATAGAGGTCAGCAATGCCTATAATGAAAGGAACACCATTTCTACTGCAAAGCACAGAGATGGATCGCTGATGATTTGGGGATGTCTGAGCTACAAAGGCACAGGAAACGTGGTCAAAGCTGAAGGAAAGATGAATGCAGCACGTTATCAGCAAATGCCAGAGGCAAATTTGCAATCATCAGCTCGTAAGCCGCACATGGGACGTACTTGGACGTTCCAACATGACAATGATCCAAAAGACAAGGCCAAGTCAACCTGTCATTTGCTACAACAGAACAAAGTGAAGGTTCTGGAGTGGCCATCTCAGTCTCCTGACACGAATATCATTGAGCCACTCTAGGGAGAGTAGTTCATTCTAGACAGGCCAGGAATTTACAAGAACTTGAGGCTTTTTTGCCAAGAAGAGTGAGCAACTGAAAAAATAAAGAACCTCATCCACAACTACCACAAAAGACTTCAATCTGTCATTGATGTTAGAGGGGGCAATACATGGTATTAAGAAATGGGGTATGTGAACATTTGATCAGGGTGATTATGATTTCAAATGAGAAAACACAGTAGTTTGACAATAAATGTTGGTGTTATTCATATTCTCTGAAAAAAGGCCAAGAAAGAAAAAATTCTGCCGGGGCATGTAAACTTTTGAGCACATCTGTACCTCTGCAGCCTGTCAATTTATACTCTGAGTTTTCAACCACAGATTTCACCCATCGCAGTATAAAAGGTTAATTCGGCACCATTTGGTGCGGATTTTGTGGCTGCAGATTTTCCTCTGTTGAAATGTCCCATGTTAATGTACTCGATGCGGAATTAGTGCGGATCCGCAGTGGATTTTTCCGCGCAGAAACGCTGCAGATCCGCACAGTGATTTACAGTACAATGTAAATCAATTGGGGAAAAAAAGCTGTGCTAATGGTGCGGAAAAATCCGCATGAAAACCGCTGCGGATCAAAAGAAGTAGCATGCTACTTCTTTTGTGCAGAACTGCAGCGTTTCTGACCCCTTCCATTATAGAAATCCGCAGGGGTTAAAAAAAAGCAGAAAATCCGCACAAAATCCGCATCAATTCTGCAACAAAAACGCACAAAATCCGTGGCAAATCCGCACCTGCGTTTTCTGCCAGGAGATGCAGATTTTGTGTGGAAAATTCTGCACCCCAATCTGCAACGTGTGCACATAGCCTAAGGCCTCATTCAGGCGCCAGTTTTTTTCACATAAGAGAAAAGCGGACCAAGTTTCATCAGTATTTTTCATCATAGTGTGACCAGAGTTTCATCAGAGTTTAGTCCGATTTTCATAAGCTTTTCTCATATGTAAAAAAAAAAAAAAGAAAAAAAAAGATTCCTTTTTCTTTTGCTAACAGTTCGTTAGAATCGGACCACACTCAGATGGCATCCAAGTGGTATACGATTTTTTCACATATACTTGCATTGAAGAGTTTGACCCAACACTCAGATTAATATCAGACATGTCTTTCTGACTTAGCATGGACAGCTCAGTCAGTAAAAAGTAACGGACATGTGAACAGACCCAAATACTGTCATAGGTGAAAAAACAGATAGCACTCGTACGCCACAAACTGACGTGTGAATGAGGCCTAAATGACGGAGAGCTTAGCAACAAATCTGCCACATGTGAATATACTCTAATGGCAGCTGCAAGGCGGCACACAGACAGGCACGGTCTGTGTATCTCCCATCCCAGTGGTGTGGGTGACGTATGTATAGAGACTTGAACATTTACATAGAGTAAAGCTATTTACACAAATAGAAAGGAAAACACAGGAGCCCTTAAATACAAAATGCTTGATATTTAATAGGTAATGTGCAGGGACAATTGCTGGCAGCATCAGAGTCCGCCATTATCATAATACATACACACTAAGATGTACCAGTCTGGTATGGAGTAGCACTGTGGGTGTAACATGTCAAAGGTATCAACCTCATGGGGCGTGTGTCAAAATCTCTTAATGTTAATATATCGTCTTTTAGGTTGTAGAAGCAAAACATGTCGGAATAGAACAAGACGGTGCAGTCAGCAGATAGGGTGCACGTGTAGGAGGATGTGACTATCTTTCTCCTGTTCTGTAGTTGCCGATCTTGTATAAATGCATTCTCCGCAGCAAACTGGTTTTGCATTTCTAGACCAGGGAACTTTAGTAACCAAACAGATCTGAGCTAAGGTAATGAACCCAATCTTCTGGTTGGATGTTGTAGGTTACAGCATGATTGTAAGCTATGCACCAAGTTACAGGATTGTCGCTGTCTCCTGCAAACAATCATATTGTGGGTTTCACCAATATTTATGCATTTGCAGCCTATGATATATGAGGAAACAAAAATCAACAAGATTTAAGGTTCCCATATAACTATTTCCTCCAATTCCCCGATACGTATGAACCCCCGGCTTAGCATGGAGAGTGTTGGGAGTAAGCTTCCAACCTGGTATTTGATCTAGCTGGAGGACATAGGGGTCGGCCGTTTGAAAGCTAGGAGATCCCAATATACACAAGCTGGTTGGTTGATCTACCGAAATTGGTGGGTTCAGCCGACTTTAATGTGTAATGTGTGCAGGGGTTTTGTCACACCCTGGCCTTGGAGTCTAGAGGGGCAAAAAAAGGTCCCTTTAGTCCATATAAGATGACAAACGCTATTAAAATCCTGTGATAATTTGGTGGCCTGCGTTGAAACCCATGAGATTCAAGTTACACTACTGGTATGAGGACCTGTAGGCTAAAGTTAGAAGCTAACGGTAGCCCAGATATGTAACATGGAGGAGCTGTAACGACCAGCATCTGTGAACTGTGTACTACAAAGCCACCATGCAATATCTCTCTCCAGTCTTAGACTAGAGTGTTTTACCAGTCTTTCATGTCCCAGCTGAAGAACCTGAATCTCGGTAGTTCTGTACCATAGATGACCAATCGTTGCCTATATAGACAGGTACATTTGGATATATATTGTGGCCTTTTGATATTTAAAGCAATTTAGTCAGGCACAATATTGGTTCAGCCCATAAAATGACTGCTTCTGTTGCTTTTAGTCTTCAGTCACAGTTCAGTGCAGTGGTCTCCAACATGACGTGGTGGGAGTTGAAGCTTTACAACAGGTTAGAGAATGGTTAATTACATACTGCATTCTTACACAAGCACCTTTGGTAGTGAAAGGATAAACATTGTATGTCATCTAATAGCAGAATACTTCTGTATAACTTCTCTCTATAATGTAAACCTTCATGTAATAATATAGATATTTAAGTGACTTCATGCACCTGCAGACCAGGATTCATGCCCTGACAATTTACGCTCCATCCATACACATGGCACTTGAGATACCTAAACATTGTTGTTACTTGCTGTTCTTCCTAGTCCAAGCTGCGCTTTGTCTTCTCATATTATATATTTCCTCTTTGGTCTGCAGAATAAATACATTCTTTAACACATTAGGTTCTAGTGAAAAACACAGGTGAAAGGTCTCTTCTATTTTCTTCTAAATACATTTTCGTTCCTCCATAACGTACCATGCAAACAGCATTTTTCACGGGTGCCATGTTGGAATATCAATATGTCACTTTAGGGGCTACGTATGGCTTTCCGTATAGTTAGCTCTTATTTACATTGTAGCCTGCGATCTGCATATTGTACTACTACCTATATATTATGTTACTGCATTTTATGGCAAACTATTAGCAATTGTAATAATAAATTGTGCCTCAAATAAAAAGTGTTGTCTGGTTTAGAAAATCTATAATAAAGTACCTTATTACGGCATTCTGAAGTTTCTATAGTCAAGTCCCTTAGTAAATTCTTTCATCAATCTTTTTTGTGAAAGAGAGCAGCTACATTTCCATGTCATATACACCTAAGTGTATAGATTTAATTAGGAATTGTGTAATGCTTCCTTTCTCCTGCGGGGGCACTGTGGGAAACATCACCACCCCTGACATATTTGTTTTAGTCAATACTTGAATTCCCTAAGAAATAACCAATATGGAGCATTTTATCATTTAACTCTGCTTTGTGCTATTCCTCGGTTTTACCCCTTAATATATTTGAATATAGTTAACATTTCTCATGTCAAAAGGGCGTGTCCTTACAGTCTGGAAATCTCAGCACTGATTGGATAATGTCAGTGTGCAATTTGGCCACACCCCCAAATGGTAACTCCCAGTTGGAAATATATTCCTACATTTCTAGTATGAGTAGTAGAGAAATCGCACAAAGAAAAATTATAAGAAAAGATGCCTCAGAAGTCCTATAAGAAATGCTAATTAGTCCTAAAACAATAATATCAGCAGAAATGATAAAAACTTATAGCAGATCACTGTGCCCCTGAGCAGCAAGAAACTCTGTTCGGCTTATTGTTGTACACCCTTTATGTGCACACGTCAGGATTATTTGCAGAAATTTCCTGATCAAAACCAGACTTTTTCCGCAGGAAATCCGCATGCGTTTTTTGCAAGTTTTTCTCACGTTTTTTGCGCTTTTTTTCGTGCGGATTTTCTCGTTTTTTTCCCCAGAGCTTCCCAATGCATTAAATAGCGGGAAATCCACAAAAAATCCGCAAAGTTAATGAACATGCTGTGTTTTTACGCGATGCGTTTTTATTGCGGAAAAAATGCAACATGTGCACAAAAATTGCGGAATGCATTAAAAATGATGGAATGCTTAATGTATGCGTTTTTTAACCGCCGAAAAAATGTGCAAAAAATCCGGAACGTGTGCACATAGCCTTAAAAAAAAAAATCAAAAAAAGAAAACCCGCTTAAGGTTAAAATGCAGCAAACATTAATAAGTTAAATATATTAAATAAAATAAAAATATCTATTTAAATAATTTAAAATAAAGTTAATTAAATAGATTTTTAATATTTAACAATCTTAAATAATAGTTTCTCCTAGAATGCAAATTTTGGATTTTTCCCCCAACAATCTGTAACCTGTAGTGACATCTCCGGTTTCACATCGCGTTCTTTACATTTTGATATCCCTAGCTATACTAAAGATACCTTGAGATCCATTAATAAAATTCAATTTTCTCTTTTGGTCTGATAAGCAATCATTACAAATTGAGTCAAGAAAGCCTTTTTTGGGGGGGGATTTTCTACCACATTCCTTTAAGTTAATTCTTCTATTAAGCTTAAAATTTAGACTTGTTTTAAATCCATCCAAAGATCTACAGAAGTAATGATTGAATAGATCTAAACAAAAACCTTAAAGTTACAATTGGTTTATCTGCTACAATTTTATATGCTGTCCAAATAAACTTGACCACTTCTACCAATAATTGTCCCATCGAGATTTTAAGATCTTTACTGTCACAGAATCATATATTGTACAAGGTAACAAACAATCTCAGTAACTATGGCTATGAATCCAAAAATCCCAAATACACCGGTATATGTTTACCAGTTTTAAGGACATTATATTCGTAATTTTTCCTTTGAGAATGTTTTGCTTCTTCCCTTTGTTCAGGGATCAATCATTATTTTTGGTTAAAAAAAAAAAGATAGGAGCACAGATCTCCCAAACCTTAGTCTGAATGCAACCTTTGTTTGTAGAATGCTAAACTCTTATTAGGTTTCATTAATTTTTGGCTGTCGGAAATAAATAGACCAATCAAACACTCTGAAATACACCATGCATTAAAGGGGTAGGGGTGTCTGGGATTTAAACAAATTGGGCTAAACAAAGGATTTGTGTTTTAAAAAAAAATACAAATCAAAATAATCAACATGCACTTTGTTAATTACCCCCAGTCCAGCATCAACACTCTGGTGGTCCCGCCAGTCTTTACTTCCCTGACATTCTATATATGAACGTGATATATGTAGCCAAGCAATAGCTTTAGCAACGATATTTCAGTATATGGCACAAAACTGCTGTGGGCAGTGATTGACTGCAGAAACCAAGTGGTTAAGCTTGATGTCCTCACAACAGGGAAGTAAACATCCAACAGAAGGGACTACTGAAGTGCTGACGTAAGGTTGTACTCATTAGTAGAGATGGTTCAACGTCACGCCAATCAAAAGAGGAGTCTAGGATGCCGTCAGTTAGGAAGTGGTTCTCAAAGCTCTCATCCATTGGCAACAGATTAATGATGTCTCGTCCAGCGAATTGATTTGCACCATCTCTACTCATGAGGCTTCTGGTAAGGCAATTCTGTCAGTTTTGACCACAAGAATACATAAACATCCAGAACCTCTGCTGAACCCAACAAAATGTTGTGGCTTCTGATATGATGAAATCCTACCACGAATATGTGAACAAAGCCTAACATTTTTTGTTCAGGACATCCACTTTATTATTATGAGATGCAATGTATGTTTAAATAACTATAATAACCTAAGAATTTCCCATGAATCTCTTGTGTGTTTTAAGACCACAGGATACATGTTCTGCCTTCTCCTGTAGATGTTAACAAGACGCCTTCTCATTGAATATTATGTGAGTTCTAATAGGGGACTCCTCACTATGCATTTGGCCCCTGGTGACAGAGTGCATTACAATAAACTACAGCAGCATTGAGCTTAATTTATACCTGGCGTGGTACATAATTGCCAAACAAGGTTCCATCATCAAGGACTGGTACCTCAAATTCCAACAACTGCATAGAAAGTAATGGAGTTTCTAGTTCAATTGAATTTAGTTTCATTTTCTATTACTACTAAAAGGGTTCTCCTGGAATAGAAAAAAGTAAGTTCTTTATACCTATTAATTAGCAAATGACTAAAAGTAATTCCCTATAGTACATCAAAATGCCGCTGTCTTGTTACACTGACAGAAACCTGTACTAGAATCGTAGTAGTTCTGTTGCCTATGAGTATGAACAGTAGGAAGCAGATGCTCACAGACGCCTGTTCTATTCCTGGAGATACCAGAGGTGCTGAGGTAAGCAGAGGCTGTTTGCACTGCTGTCTACCCTGTCTATCTGATTTAATAATAGACATAGCAGTGGTGCTGCGTAAGTAGAGACTGCTCACAGTGGTGTCCTTCTGATCTATCTGATCAAATACTGGAGATACCAGTGGCGCTTAGGCCTCTTTCACATTTCCGTCGGTACGGGTGAATTCTCTGCACGACGTGGGCAGCGGATGGACGCATCTGCTGCCCATTCTGCAGTCTGGGGAGGAGGGGGCAGAGTTTCGGCGGCGCATGCGCGGTCAAAAATGGCGGACCTGTCACACAAAAAAAAGTTACATTGAACTTTTTTTGTGACGACGGTCCACCAATTACCGACGCATCCAGTGCACGACGTATGGAACGTGTGTCCATACGTCGCGATGCGTCGGTAATATAAGTCTATGTGCAAAAAACGCATCCTGCGGGCAACTTTGCAGGATGCATTTTTTGCACAGAACGACGCATTGCAACGTCTTCAAAAAGACGGAAGTGTGAAAGAGGCCTTAGGTCACAATATGCTGCTCATACTACTGTCCACCCTGACATTCTGAATACTCAGCGGATGCTTTAACCTGGAGTTAGTTTGACAGTATTTGATATTGGTTCTTTACACCATTATGTCCAGTATTCAGAAATGCAGAGAACTCTTTTCTTTTTAACTTCAGCACCCCTGGTATCTCCAGTATTAGATCAGAAACACAGGATAGATAGCAGTGTGAGCAGCCTCTTCTTACCTCAGCACTGCTGGTATCTCCAGTATTAGATCAGAAACACAGGATAGACAGCAGTGTGAGCAGCCTCTTCTTACCTCAGCACTGCTGGTGTTTCCAGTATTAGATCAGAAACACAGGATAGACAGCAGTGTGAGCAGCCTCTTCTTACCTCAGCACTGCTGGTGTCTCCAGTATTAGATCAGAAACACAGGATAGACAGCAGTGTGAGCAGCCTCTTCTTACCTCAGCACTGCTGGTGTCTCCAGTATTAGATCAGAAACACAGGATAGACAGCAGTGTGAGCAGCCTCTTCTTACCTCAGCACTGCTGGTGTCTCCAGTATTAGATCAGAAACACAGGATAGACAGCAGTGTGAGCAGCCTCTTCTTACCTCAGCACTGCTGGTGTCTCCAGTATTAGATCAGAAACACAGGATAGACAGCAGTGTGAGCAGCCTCTTCTTACCTCAGCACCCCTGGTATCTCCAGGATTACATCAGAAACACAGGATAGACAGCAGTGTGAGCAGCCTCTTCTTACCTCAGCACCCCTGGTATCTCCCGGATTACATCAGAAACACAGGATAGACAGCAGTGTGAGCAGCCTCTTCTTACCTCAGTACCCCTGGTATCTCCAGTATTAGATCAGAGTGACAGGATGGACAGCAGTGTGAGTAGCCTCACCTTACCTCAGCACTGCTGGTGTCTCCAGTATTAGATCAGTATTAGATCAGAAATGCAGGATAGACAGCAGTGTGAGCAGCCTCTTCTTACCTCAGTACCCCTGGTATCTCCAGTATTAGATCAGAATGACAGGATGGACAGCAGTGTGAGTAACCTCGCCTCACCTCAGCACTGCTGGTGTCTCCAGTATTAGATCAGAAACACAGGATGGACAACAGTGTGAGCAGCCTCTTCTTACCTCAGCACTGCTAATGTCTCTAGTATTAGATCAGAAACACAGGATGGACAACAGTGTGAGCAGCCTCTTCTTACCTCAGTACCCCTGGTATCTCCAGTATTAAATCAGAAACACAGGATGGACAGCAGTGTGAGCAGCCTCTTCTTACCTCAGCATTCCTAATATCTCCAGTATTAGATCAGAAACACAGGATGGACAGCAGTGTGAGCAGCCTCTTCTTACCTCAGCACCCCTGGTATCTCCAGTATTAGATGAGAAGGAATGGATTTACTGCAGTGTAAGCAACCTTTCCAGTAGTCGATAAAACTAATGTGATTTGCTAATTAAAGTTATTTAGGAACTTGTTTATAATGGCATTCCTTTCTCATTATTTTATGTGTCTACTACTAAAGAACCCTTTAATAAAAAATAAACAAATGTCACAAGGTTTGGTGTTGCACACTCATCTAATCTTCAATTTACTCAGTAAAATGCTCTATACATTACTTGATGATCATGCTTGATGCAATCTCTCATTGTGGTCTTTGAGCATAGTTTAATATAGTGGTTCTTGCTGTTATCCTAATAAAAATTGCAACCACTTTGTGTGAATGTACCCTACATGCCTCTTAGTGCTTACTTCCCCTATATATAAAAATGAAAACTCACCTATAGACACTTATACAAGTGATGCAAAGCACCTTGAATATCTGCTTCCTCTAGCATAAAACTGCTCTGTAACCAAGTTCCTGCATAAATGCCTCACGGAGAATCCCTAAACCCAAACAACATCTAATGCTAATTACTCCCAGAAGTACAAACATGAGAGGTAAATTACAATGTGCAAAGCTGCTGTAGTTTTTTTTAGGCGTTTTTTGGAGTTTAGAGTTTGAATAGAACAATTTGGTTGTTTTTTAAGCCAAAGCCAAGAAGAAATCTAGGAATGGAGAGACATATACAGTATGTCTCTTCTCATCTCAGTGATCTCAGATAAATTAACATTGACATTACTTGGGAATATAACGTGGTGTAATAAGCAGCTGGCTATTGTAATTTTCCTTCATTTCTTGCTGTGCTACAATATTTCTAGAATGCATTTATGATCAGTATCTACAGTATACGCCATTAAAAACAATTTTTGTCCAGTCAATGAAAAGTCCCTGTACCCAGGGCTAAGTAGTTCATGTCCATGACAATAAAGTTATCTAGGGAAAAATGGATCTCGATGAGCGGTTTAATGCAAGGCTGGTTTACAGAGCATAGCACCAATGGGAGTTTGTCATAAGATGTCTATTGTACAGAGTGACTTGTAGGACACTTTATAGGACTGATAAGACATAAGGTCCAATTCCGTTTATATAAAAGACATGCTTGTAACAATCACAAATTTACCTATATCAGCACGAAATTATTCTGAGGCAGTGATCTGTGTAGGAAGCTCTCTGCCTGTAAATCTAGAGTAGGATATAGTAGGGAGCCACTTGGGGGCTAAAGAGCAGTTCCGGTATTCATGCATAAATACAGAATTGGAGCTATTTAAGCTCATCTTGTTTTTATGGTCCAAACATTTGGGAATGGGACAATTCTACCCAGTCAGAGTTCATAGACCATGGAACCTCTTCTAGTGCAAGACATCCCTCTATAGAACTAAACCCTGAGCACTGGAGATCCTCTTTAGTGATTAGTGAGCAAAACTTTGGTTCTTTGGGCTCTAACTAAAATACTGTTCAAGCAAACCATAGTGAGCATCCTGAAACAAGTTAGAAGCCACTAAATGTCCTGACTGGTAGAGATATATTGCCGATGATCCAATGCCAGTACAAAAGTGACCATCTGGCACGAGTTTGATTTTACTCTGAGTATATATCTGAAAAAAAGCCCTTATCATAAGTAGATTTACCAACATAAACCGCAAATGTAGTACAAAAATTAGCGTTTTTTGTTATTTGGATCTCTAACCACCCTAGTATTACCATACCATAATGTAGTGGCGTAGCTAAGATTCTCTATACCTTGGATGAAGATACAGTTCCCTGTCCTATATCTTTACATGCTGGTTGAAATGGCTTAATGGTGACACTCCTGGAAACGACAAGCGACCCTCCTGCATGACAGAGTAAAGTATGGTAGGTAATATGGCAATAGAATTTGTGAATTGTGTTATCCTACCACAAATGATAATCACCTCTTGCTTTGGTATAGGTGTTCTGCAGATGACAAATATAGGCTTGTGTATATATGATAGCATTTTACAGATCCACAGGGAAGCCAAACTTGGGCAGGTCATGCAACAAGACAAAGAAGCAATGGAACCTGCATAAACTGGTAGAAAGCCCTTTGGTGCAACTGATCACATGAAAGCTAACCAATTCAATAGGAAGACTGAATCTCAGTGTATCACCAGGTTAGAATATGGCAAAAGCACACAATAAGCATGCCCCCACTCTATGCAGGAGATATGTACACTTTAAGAAATCTTTAAGTTAAGATTAACATCCACTGGAGTAAAGGGACATATTTTTACACTTACTACATGACATACCCAGGTTGTATCACACCCCAAAAGAAATACAGTTTTAATTTACATCATGTTATGTCTCCTTTTTCAGTTGGTGAGATTAGATAATCCCATGTGAATGTTACAAGACACCTTTTCATGGTGTATCCACATGCGTTTACATTCAAAGGCTTTGAGATTAATTCCTTAATGTCAATCTCTTATTGAATCCTATTGGTATAACTCTGCTTAGAAGCAGGGGTTATATGTAAAGTACAAGTTATACTGATGCATCGAAGCCTTCTGTGAAACAGCTCACAACATAGGAGCTTAGTCACTAATGGTAAAATGTGCAAAGTGCACAACTGACTTTTAGATTATGCTCCATTGAAGGGGTACTCTCAAGTTGTCTCTTGAGCAGATCAAAGTTTTGCAATCTCCTTACAGTCTACTTACTTCATGGTTTCTAGCAGGACGGTATCTCCTTGAATGACAGCTCTGGTAAATAGAAGCTGGTGATTTAAAACTGCATCTCTTCAGAAGATGACGGGAAGGGGGAGGGAGGTATGCAGCTAACTGCTGTATAGAAATCAATGGGCAGGAGAGAGGTGACTGGGATGTTAAGAGTTGGCCTCTATACTGTAATGTAACTACTGCTCTTGGCCAGAGTCTTTAGGCCAAGCTCCATGGAAACCACCTGTACTCTATAAAAGAAAAAAGCTGTCATTGCAAACAGGAGAATTAGAGCATAAAGAAAAAGCAAGTCAATTGCAAACTTGCTTATTTTCATGCTGTCTAACTAATTGGCATGCGTAGCACAATTTAATAGATTTAGGCAAATTTGCATCTATATGGTCACTCTATTTTCTATATATATATATATATATTTACATTTAACCTTTGTCAGGCTGCATAATTTTACAACGTTAACAGGCTGCAGAGGTACAATTGTACCTTCATATATATTTTATTGAAATTTGGCCAATATATTCTGGACCAAAACTGCAGAGATGTCATGAAATTTCAGCCCTCTACGGCTTTTCGGAAAAAAAAGTTATTGCAATTTTAAAACGGAATAGTTACAATTGTACCTACTCAGCCGGACGAAGGTTAAATAGGCCCAGAATCCATTGCTGATTAATTTCTTAATATATACTAACATTCAGACATAATTTTTTGCTGATAAAGAGTTCCAAATTAATCTTCTGAATACATAAAAAGTTAAATGATACTCTTGTGACTTCTTGCTGCTGCCACTAGCAGGAGCGTACTTGAAATTGTTAATACTTTGTACTGAGTAAGTCTCCATTTTTCTGTTTTCTGTTTCCAAGATGAAACAAAAAAACAAAACTTGCTAACTGAAATATGAACATGTAACAACAGTAAGCAGTAAAAGTGCATTTATGCTGCACGATTATCAATCTAGGAACGCTTATTTCCCAATAATTGTGCAGTATAAACAAGCTGCCGATTACTCGATGAATGACCAAAATGCTTGTTTGTCGGGTGAAATGATCTTCTGGTTTGCCCAAACGATCATCGTTGTCAGTAGTGCATTGTCCTGTGTAAACAGTGCTGCCAAGAACAATTGCAGCCTATGTGAACTGAACAATCTGTTACTGATCATTCAGTGCATATCTGAAGCGGAGTCAGTCTGTGTAAACTGGTTATTAATTGACCACCCATCACCAAACAAGCAGCTGAACGGCATGTACTGTAATGTGAACGGATGTGAAGGTCGGAGCTATTGTTACCCCTTGAAAAACTGCAAGGCCTTTATCATATTATGATCTTTATCATTTAAAGCTATGTCTATGTGGGAGTTATGGAGCTCTGGATCCCCCAAAACAGCTCCACTTTCTATGAGGATATATTAAGACAGTTATCAGCACAGAATGCCAGACCTAAGAACGATACAGTTTTAAAAGAGGGACATTTTGTGAAATTTTGCACAAATAAAAAATCCATTAGCAAACCCCAAATAGCAATCCACTGCAAACTAAGAGCGGTACAAAAATGTACTCTCTATACCCTATATTCGCATAATAAATGTTAAGTTCTGTTCTGCGCATTCCATTAGTGACTAAGCTCCAATGATTACATGTCCAACATAAACTCATTTAAATTACAGCGCATTTCTAGTGTCACGCATATTGTCCATCTCTAGAGATCCTGAAATTCTCAAGACTTTAAAATGCTGAGATAAATCTCTGCACTTAATATACAGTAATCAATCAATTGGTTGGAAATTTAAAGGACCGTTAATCCTAAAATATGGGTTACCTTCTATGTCAAATTATCCAATAACATTCACAAATTTACATTTCGATGGCTCAGAACTCAAAAATGAAGAAAAATAAACTATGGCATAAGTGGAGTGTCCATCTGAGGCCAACTAGAGCATATGATTCTTAGGCCCAAGCCCAAGACATGCCATCAGTAACAGCTAACATGTTACTTGTGAATCAACCCATAAGAACTACACCCTAGTTTTCCTCAGCTGGGCTGTTGGGGCCCATTATTGTGTGTGAAGCTGTGCCTAGTGAAGGAACCTTTGGTACCTGCCGTAGGCTTGTGATTATTACCTAAATCACATTGGAATGTTTAATCATGGTACTTGTAGTGTGTGACTTTTGTGACACTCTACTAATACTAGATATTAAGCTTGAACACCTTGAGAAAGGTCTGTACACCAAAATATTACTGTAATTTATCTTATAGGTGGTGACTTGGACACTTTTGTACTTTTAATTCCTTAGGAGGTGGACTCACTAAAAAGGAGCACTTTATACTTGGACCCAGTTCACGTTACACCCAAGTGGTATCCATTACCAAGCTTAGTTCCTATTCTCTGAGGGCCACATGGGACTTCCAGGTTCAATAGAAAATGAAGAAACATGGTTCTAGATCTCAAAAGCACAACTGGAAAAATTTGTGAACGTTACGAGTTGACATCTTGTTTTGGATCACCCTGTATTTTAGGGATAGTGGTGCTCTAAACCAAGTTACACAGTGATTGAACCATCTCAGCTTGCACAGTGACAATCTAAAGACCCGCGATGTGGTTCAATGAGGACTGGAGGTAATTCGTGAGATTATATCACACCGCCCCCTGCAGGTGTTTGCAGAAAGGAGGCAATTATTTCATTCTGTGCCCGTTATCTTCTCGCCTGCGTTTACAAAACAGACAGGATTACGACATACGGTAATAGTCTCTGCTTTGGCGTGCAGGCTTATATTTCCAGTGCATCCAAACCTTGGTCCCCTGCTAAGTGAGCGGAGGTTGTGTGTGTCGTCATTGGGTGTGAGAGGTCGGGAAGTGTTGGTCTGGGGTGTGGCTCAGTCTATTATTCACATATTATGTATTATATTTATAGATTATATTTATATAAATATTTCCTCTATATACAGTCAGGAGGTATCTTTACTCTGGCATCACGAAGTCGTCGCAGCCAGCGAATGGTCAAGTTCGGTGCTGTCACAGTCGGAGTCGTCGTACAGGACAACATTCTGTAAAAAGAAAACATTGTTACTATTTTACGGTATATTTCCCATTGAAGTCACAAAAGCTTCTATTCATTTGCATGTGATATGTTTTGTTAAAAGGGTCACATACATAGCGCTCACCCTCAACTGTCTCGTTATTCATGCAAGGTAAAAAAACAAACATAAGACTTCCCTAATGAACCATTGTGCCTCTCCGGTAGTTCTCTATCATGTTAGAAAAATATGAAAAAGGTGGCATCAATACGAAACTAATGTAGGCCGAATCCATCCGTTTCAGCGAGACCGGCTGACCACCCAATGTGCGGTGACCTGTCTCTTGAAATAGATATACATTTTTATTTTACCTGTTCAAATGCTGCTGTTCTTTTTTGTTTCTGCACCTTTCCGTTCCTGACATATGACCTCTTCTATTCCTTATATGTAAATTTAGTATTGTTAGTCAAGGGGGCGTGATCTTCACAAAGATGACCTCAGAGAAGAGTTAAAGGGGTTGTCCCATGAACAAAGTACATTTTAATCAATAGACCTTGGAATAAAAATAATTTCCACCATTGGAAGTGTTTAAAAAATGTTCCAGTGCTGAGATAATCTTATAAATGTGCCCCTGCTGTGTACTGTGTAATGGCCGTGTCTGACCATACAGGGTCATGGTCTGATCATACCACAGCTCCAGGGCAGGGGAGGAAAAAAAGAGAGGATACAGACAGGACAGAATGGTATTCTTTCTGTGACGTAAAATATCTTTTGAAACAGACAAGGAAATGTTTTATCTCACTTAAAGAAGATCCCGTGCAGTCCTGTCTGTATCCTCTCGTTTGCTTTCTTCCCTGCCCTGGAGCTGTGGTATGATCAGACCATGTTCCTGTACGGTCAGACACGGCCATTACACAGTACACAGCAGGGGCACATTTATAAGATTATCTCAGCACAGGAACATTTTTTAAATACATCTGATTGTGGAAATTATTATTATTCCAAGATCTAATGATTAAAATGTACTTTGTTCTTGGGACAACCACTTTAAGCCTCACTGTCTAACAACACTAAATTTACATACAGAAAAAATACAGCAAAAATAGGAAGAGAGGTGCAGTATTTCAGGAACAGAGAGGCACAGGAACAAAAAAAATAACAGCAGATTTAGGAGAACATCAGCATTTAAACCAGATAAACATTACAAATTTAATGCAAATGTTCTCTTTATATGTCTGGCCAACACTCCCTTTGTTCTGAAGAGACATAAGTTACTCGCAGAGGTTCTGGCATCAGTTTCTTACCCTCTCCCCACCGAGAAGTCTGCATGTTCATGGGTTGGGAGAAACAGCTATGAGATGTATGACAACCCACATTATCTGTGCATCCATGCCCAGATATAATCATGTTCATATTCATACAGCGGAGAGCAGAGGGGCCATTAGGGTCTGGATTTTTTTTCACCTTATACTGAATGATTTTGTCTTGTTTTTTTCAAACAATAGGTGGAAATGTTCTGCAGCAGCTTCCACTGGATAGCAGTGAAGTAGCCTCAATGACATGTATTTTTGTCACACAGGGTTATGCGCTAAGCTGAAGTTGGCTGAGGGCATCAGATAACCGTCACATGCCCCTTTGGACAGCTCCATTGACATGTTGCTTACTGTACTGTGCAAAACTTTTAGGCAGGTGTGGAAAAGATGTCTTTTTAATCAAAATAGTATCAGTTCTTCTAGGTACACTACAAAAAGTCATGGATTTTTTAGGATTATAGTCAGGTGTATGAATAACAAATTATACCAAGCAGGTGATAACGATCATCATTTTCTTATGTAGTTTAAACACAGTCATGAACTGAAACAGCTGTGCTGGAGTATAGGAGGCTTACAATTGGGTGAGAAACTCTCAGGTAAGGATTTCAAAGCAGACTGGAGTTTCAAGATGCGCTGTTAAAGCTCTTTTGAATGGTTTTTCATCGTCATCCGTTGCCCATTTCTTGGTATTTCTTCAAAACCCCTTGAACAAAACTTCTTGAAACCCCAGGTTGTGCTGAAATCCTTGCCTGGGAGAGCACTCTCTGATGCATTTCATCTACCCTGTGTCTTATTGCTGGGCTCAGTCTTGCCATGGTGTGACATGAGACAGTCTTCCACAACCTCACCTTTGTAGCAGAGGTTGTCTGTTCCTCACCCAGTTTAAAGCCACCTACACAGCTGTTTCTGTTTCAGTTAATAGCTGTGTTTCAACCTACATATGAAAATGATGATCATTATCACCAGTTTGGTATAATTGATTATTCATACATCTGACTTTAATCCTTGACCTTTTACCTAGAAGAATTGATGTTTTTTTTGAAGGCAAATATTGATTTAATTTAGGTTTTTGTTTTCTTCATTCACTTTGCAATTGAATTGATGAAAATAAAGTATTAAAGAGAACTTGTCACTGAGTCAAAAGTTGCCAGTATTTGCTCCTACTTTATTCCTGCTGCTCCCGAGTATTGTTTTTTTCTTTTATTTTTTTATTTTCCTGCATGGTTCCAGAGATATGGGACTTTTTATTCAGTGTTCATTTTTCTGGTCTTTAGCAAGGGGACATGTCTCACAGTATTCTCTGGGGATATGTCATTAGTCTGCTCTGCATTATTACCCTGTGAGCTACACCCCAGTAGCAAAGACTAGAAAAATGATCACTAAATAAAAAGGCCCATAGCTCAGGAACCATATGGCGGATGTGAAAACCATAAAAAAAACAGAATACTCAAGGGAGCAGCAGGAATTAAATATTGGCAAAAACTGGCCACTGTTGACCTGACGAAAGGTTGACTTTAGCAAATCGATTTTTTAAAGTATTCTTACTTTGCAGTACTTTTTCCATACCTGCCCAAAACGTTTGCCCAGAACTGCATGCAAAAAAAGATAAGCAATTTCCTCACATCTCTGACAAAAAGAGTATCAGATGGGTTAAACTATAGCCCTGTTTAACAGCAACTATAACTATGTTCACATTTAAAAAGTTTCTCCAGATTTTGCCTCCTCTTCCGTGGCCAGACCCTCAATAGGAGGTGGAAGGAGTTTGTTACTGTCTGTATGGATATGTGCACAAATTAACAAGTTCATATCTCACTTCTCCTGCGGTTTGTTCATTGCTGAGCTGAGTTTTCACCTTCTGGACAATGGCTTCTTTCTCAGAGAGCCCATCAGACTGGGTGAGAAGGTCCAGCGGAGGTTCTGAGCTTTGAGAAACAAGATCTTCGGAGCGCTCATCAGGGCGTTCATCTGTATTGGTGCTGAGCACATCTGGAGTGACGCTGTGGGAGAGATCTGTGGTGTTGCCTTCTTCACCATCTGATAAGTTTTCCGAGCTGGGGGATTGATGTTGAGACATCTCTGTCTGCCACCTGCACAGAAGACAATATACCATCAATGACAGTTTAATGGAGGTGAAATTAAAGGGATTGTCCAGGACTTCTCTATTTATTGGGCCATCATGGCATGATCTGTGGGGGTGCTAGGGTTTTGCAGCTCAGAACATCTTTTGTCCTGAGCTGCAGTACCAGATACAACCGTTCCTATAAGATAGACAATGTGTACATATAAACAATAAGGCACTCCTGCATCTGATGGATAGGCCAATAAAGGGGTTGTCCAGTACTCTGACAACCCTTTCTCAATCCCAGTTGCCACCCAGTAAAATGTTCCAGTGGTTTCACACCGGCTCTCCCGGGGCTTGTGTGGCATTATGTCATGTGATCCCTGTGACCAGTCGGTGCTGGCTACACACTCCTCTCCTTCAGACAAATCAGACATCCAGAGAAAGTGAAAGCTTTGGCTGCTCTCTAACTCTTCTGAATGTCAATTATGTCTATAGCAGAAGAGAGTGAGGCCATCACTGATTGGCAACACGGATTGGAACGAACTGGTGCAGATACGGCCTGTCCTCCCGCACCGGAGTTGAGTATAAGTGTTATTATTTTTCTGGCAGGAAACATAGGGATTGAGAATGGGTTGTCTAAGTTGTTGACAACCTCTTTAACTATTAGTTTCAGACAATATTAAAAATATTCCACATCACCCCCTGAGGAAGCCCACCACGCGAAACGTGTGTTGAGGTGACGGCAGGAAGGTACTGAGTCCCCACATGGGTAAGCACTTTTTACTGGGAGCACTATTTGTGGCACTTTAGTATAATTAGTATATTTACATCAGGACTGTTTGGGTTCATGCCTTAAGGTACCGTCACACATAACGATTTCGTTAACGATATCGTTGCTTTTTGTGACGTAGCAACAATATCGTTAACGAAATCGTTATGCGTGACAGCGACCAACGATCAGGCCCCTGCTGGGTGATCATTGGTCACTGCGAATGATCAGGACCTTTATTTGGTCGCTGATCACCCGCTGTCATCGCTGGATCGGCGTGTGTGACGCCGATCCAGCGATGTGTTCACTGGTAACCAGGGTAAATATCGGGTTACTAAGCGCAGGGCGCCGCACTTAGTAACCCGATGTTTACCCTGGTTACCATTGTAAATGTAAAAAAAAAAAACAGTACATACTTACATTCCGGTGTCTGTCGCGTCCCCCGGCGTCAGCTTCCCTGCACTGTCAGCGCTTGCCGTCGTAAAGCCGAGCACAGCGGTGACGTCACCGCTCTGCTTTACGGCTGGCGCTTACACAGTGCAGGCAAGCTGACGCCAGGGGACGTGACAGACACCGGAATGTAAGTATGTAGTGTTTTTTTTTTTTACATTTACAATGGTAACCAGGGTAAACATCGGGTTACTAAGCGCAGCCCTGCGCTTAGTAACCCAATGTTTACCCTGGTTACCCGGAGACTTCAGCATCGTTGGTCGCTGGACAGCTGTCTGTGTGACAGCTCCCCAGAGACCACACAACGACTTACCAACAATCACGGCCAGGTCGTATCGCTGGTCGTGATCGTTGGTAAATCGTTTAGTGTAACGGTACCTTTATAGTGGCTAATCACTAACATTAGGATATGTCCACTGGGAATTTTCCCGTATACTTTCTGATCTGATTAGCTATTGGAGTTAGCATGATTCCTCCTTTTTAATCAGAGTGCCCTTTTGTGCATACCAAGACAGTTTAATCTGATGCTCAGCACTCCTGCCCTTGTTTTGTCACCTCACCAACTCACCTAGAGTAACTTTTTATGTATTTTACATGTCTCTGCTAATTTTGTATTTAATAAAGAACTTTTTTTGATATATCTTTATCTAGTGTCGTCTAGCCTATTTAGCTAGTCATTTAAGTACATATATCGACTTTAGTGGGGCATTTAACTCAGTTGTTCTCTGTAGGTTTATAATATTTAGGAGTTGCCCCTTCTTTACTTTTGTTACTTTTGCATTTCTACTTGGTGATCATTTTTGGTATGATATCCTTTGTTAAACTAATATTAAAAATATTCATTAGTTTTATTTTCGGATCCAATATAACACGTAAAATTATTTTCTTAATGTGGAGCTCTTTCAAAAATTTTATTAGATTACTAGCTGAAGAGCCCGGCGTTGCCTGGACATAGTAAATAACTGTGGTTAGTTATAGCACCTCACTTCTCTTATTTTCCCATCACGCCTCTCATTTTCCCAATCACATCTTTCATTTTCCCCCTCACATCTCTCATTTTCTCCCTCACACCTCTCATTTTCTCCCTCACTCCTCTCATTCCCCCCTAACACTTGTCATTTCAACCTCACATCTGTCATTTTCTGATCACTCCACTATTTTTCCTCACTCCTCTCATTTTGCACTCACACTGTTCTGTCTCCGCCATCTAATATTGTTACCCTGATTATTTGCTTGCATAATTGCAGTTTCCTCAGTATACAGTATTGATATATTCATGCCTTTATTCATCTGTGATGCTTTGGCTCCCTCTAGCGGTCAGAGTTATGTTGGCAGTTCAATCTTGTTTTTGTATTATCCATGTCTGATTCTCCTCCTCCTTTGCAATGCATTATGGTAGCTCAGCCTCCATTTCCCTCCATTTTTCCTTTCACTTTCTTCAGTTTGCCTTCAAGGAAAGACGCTTCACTTCATCCCCCTTGCGATTGCATTGCCGGTATGTCTTTATGCTTCATATAGATATTCCTGCTCTATATTAGCTTAGTTTAACCAGTTGTACTCCCAGTTTAGTCACTAGCTTTCTAAATGTTATGCATAATGTATATCATGTGTATTATGTATCTGTTCTATGCCATGCACTGATTCTATGTATATCATTGTTCACAGTTTCACCGCATCAATATATCACTACGTTTAATAAAGCACAGACTCAACCACAGTCTCCTTATTGGACCCGGTATAGCGGTTTAGCTGACTGTATAGCTACGTGGGCCTGTCTCATTTAGTGAGGACAGAACAGTGAAACGGCAGCCATCCAACTAGTGGGATTCAAGTCACCGGCTACTCAGAGACTAAATACAGCTACAGCAATCTCTGCACAGCCAAGCACTCTCCCAAGACACCATGTCTCACAAATCACATAGGACAAGATCTGTTACTTCCGTCTCCTCAAAGACAACATCCATCAGCAGCGCGGTCGCCATTGCCCGCGCAAATGCTGAAGCCGCCAAAATACGAGTGAGCTTTGCTGACCAAGAGATGCAACTTAAATTAGAAAAAGCACGCCTAGATGACGAAGAGAGAAGGTCACTCTTAGAGAGAGACGAGCAAGAGAGAAGGTCACGCTTAGAGAGAGCCGACCAAGAGAGAAGAACGCAGTTAGAGAAGGCACGTGTGGATGCCGCCTTAGAAAGCCTAGCAGCAAAAAGGGAAGCTGCCGCAGCCCTCGCCGAAGCAGAATCGCTAGAAGCCGCGCAAAATCCCAAGCTGCATAGCCAAAGCAGTACGTCGAGTCTGGAGTTTCCACTGCAAGACTCACCACAACGCACATCTCAGTATGTTAATGACCTTCCTGATCCAAACTATAACCCTGAACCAGTACCAAAACCAGAATACGACACCTCCAGCGAAGTGAGCGAGAGTCGTCACGAGGCTCAGGACAGAAACAAACTCGAAAATGTGAGGCAAAACAACTCTGCTAATGACTACCTTGCCCCTCATCAGGTAACCAACGTGGATCACCCTGCTGACGCACCGTACATCAGGCCGAAGCAATACGACACCGGCTGGCGCCACCATGAGGACACTAACAGGTACGAACGCACCTCACATCACTATCAGGGCGACCCATCACCAGTATACTCTGCTGACAACCGGTTCACGACAGAATTTGCCAAGTTCTTCACACGACGTGAACTGGTTGCCAAGGGACTCATGAAATTCACTGACCGAGCTGAAGGTTACAGAGCTTGGAAAGCTTCCTTCCAAAATGTCATTAGAGACTTGGGGCTACAACACAGGGAAGAGATAGACCTGTTAGTCAAATACCTGGGAGAAGAGTCAGTCAAACACGCAGTAAGGATCAGAGACATTAATATAAACCGCCCTGAGACTGGCCTCAAAGAGATCTGGAAAAGGCTGGATGAGTGTTACGGCTCAGCAGAAGTAATAGAAAGAGCCTTGTTCAAAAGAATCGATGACTTTCCTAAAATATCTAACAAAGGTCTCCAGAAACTTAGAGAGCTAAGCGACTTGCTAAAGGAAGTCCAAGTTGCCAAATACGAGGACGACCTACAGGGACTTGCATTTCTCGACTCAACCAGAGGTGTTAACCCTATAGTCCAGAAGTTGCCCTACAATCTACAGGAGAGGTGGCTTACACATGGTTCCACGTACAAATACAAACACAGCGTTCCATTCCCTCCCTTCTCCGTTTTTGTTGACTTCATACACCAACAAGCAAGAATTAGAAACGATCCCAGCTTTGACTTTGCAATACCATATGCCACACCGTCACCACCTGCAAATCCACGCAGAACATCTGTGGAAGTACACAAGACTTATGTTTCTTCTCCAGGTTCTAATTACAGGTCTGCTGGCTGCTCCCAATCAGAGACAAAGGTGCAGGACCCTGACAAGCAGTGCCCACTTCATCAGAAGCCTCATCCTCTCCTGAAATGCAGAGCCTTCAGAGGAAAATCTATGCCAGATCGCAGAAGCTTCCTGAAAGAAAACGGTATCTGCTACAAGTGCTGCTCGTCCACAGCTCATCTCGCCAAGGATTGCAAGGTCAGTGTAAAATGCACAGAATGTGGCACCACAGATCATAACACCGCTCTACACCCTGGCCCAGCTCCATGGAGTACACAAAACACGCCAGCTGACAGTGAGCATGGCGGGGAGGAAAGGAACACTGATACAGCTACGCCAGAGATCACTTCACAATGCACCGAGGTCTGCAAAGGGACAATAGACAGTAGGTCCTGTTCAAAAATATGCCTCGTCAAAGTATACCCGAAGGGCCATAGAGACCAAGCTGTAAGACTGTATGCTATCTTAGATGACCAAAGTAATCGATCCTTGGCTAGATCAACGTTCTTTGACCTATTCAACATCAAAGGGCCAAGCACTCCCTACTCCTTAAAGACGTGTGCAGGTACTGTGACAACAGCAGGCAGGAAAGCTACTGACTACCAGATCGAGTCTTTAGACGGACAATTCTGCCTACCACTACCTACGATCATCGAATGTAACCAGATCCCAGACAACAGATCTGAAATCCCTACGCCAGATGTAGCAATCCATCACGCTCACTTAAAACAAATAGCACACCTCATACCGGAACTCGACCATCAGGCCCAGATAATTCTGCTGTTGGGGAGAGATATCCTACAGGTTCATAAAGTGAGACGTCATATCAACGGACTCCACAATGCTCCCTATGCCCAAAGGCTAGACCTAGGATGGGTCATAATTGGCAACGTATGCTTGGGACGCATGCACGCCCCATCTTCTGTGACAAGCATGCTGACAAATACATTGGAGAAAGGACGTCCATCTCTGTTTCAACCTTGTAACAATGAGTTCCATGTCAGGGAACTGCCACACAGCATCCAACTACCTGATCATTTAATAGACTTTACTCACGACAGCAGTATAGTGTCGGGAAGCTATGAGGATCAGTTAGGGGGCACAGTCTTCCAGAGAACTAAGCAGGACAACCAAGTGGCAATGTCGGTAGAGGACAAGTTGTTCTTAGAGGTAATGGACAAGGGACTCGTTAAAGATGAGACCAACAGCTGGGTCGCACCTCTTCCCTTCAAAACCCACAGACCACGTCTACCGAACAACAGAAATCAGGCATTACAACGTTTCTCCTCTCTCATTCGTAATCTGCAAAATAAACCAGAGATGAAAGATCACTTTTTCTCCTTCATGTCAAAGATTTTTGAAAACCGTCACGCAGAACTAGCTCCCACTCTCAAAGACTCCGAAGAATGCTGGTTCCTACCCATGTTCGGAGTATACCACCCTAAGAAACCAGGCCAGATCAGAGTCGTGTTTGATTCCAGTGCTAAATTTAATGATGTCTCCCTGAATGACGTTCTGCTGACAGGACCAGACCTCAATAACAAACTACTGGGTGTACTTATGCGCTTCCGTAAGGATTCCATTGCCTTCATCGCTGACATCCAGCAAATGTTCCATTGTTTCCTTGTGAGAGAGAGAGACAGGAACTTCCTAAGATTCTTCTGGTACAGAGACAATGATCCTACTAAAGAAGTCACAGAGTATCGCATGAGAGTGCACATCTTTGGCAACAGTCCTTCACCTGCAGTCGCCATTTACGGACTCAAAAGGTCAGCTCAGGAAGGAGAACCAGAATACGGAGCAGATGTCAGACAATTCATAGAAAAGGACTTTTATGTCGACGACTGTCTAAAAGCCATGCCTTCAAATGAGACTGCCATCAGTCTTCTCAGGAGAGCTCAGGACATGCTTGCCTACTCGAACCTTAGGCTTCATAAAATAGCCTCAAACAGCCAAGAACTCATGGAAGCGTTCCCTTCTCAAGACCTATGTAATGGTCTCATAGACCTGGACCTGGGGTCAGACCCCGCACCAATGCAACGCAGCCTCGGGCTTCTCTGGAATCTACAATCAGACACTTTCACCTTTCAGGTCAGCCAGGAAGAAAGGCCTTTCACACGTAGAGGCGTCCTGTCTACCATCAACAGTCTGTACGACCCCTTGGGTTTCGCAGCTCCTGTTACTATACAAGGCAAGGCCCTACTAAGAGACTTAACTAGGGAAACATCTGACTGGGATGCACCTCTGCCACCTGATAAGAGGATCCAGTGGGAAGAGTGGAAGAACTCGTTAGCGGCACTCTCCAACTTGCATATGCCAAGACCATACACCCCTGTGCCATCTACTGAGATACAGAGCCAAAGACTGTACGTATTTGCAGATGCTTCTGTCAAAGCAATTGCCGCTGTTGCCTACCTCAAAACTGTAGACTCCAAATGTCAGTGCCACATTGGTTTCGTCATGGGAAAGGCCAAACTCGCACCACAACCAGAGCACACTATACCCAGGTTAGAGCTTTGTGCCGCAGTCTTAGCCGTTGAGTTAGCGGAGTTCATCGCATCCGAAACGGATATCGACCTGACACAAGCCAAGTTCTACTCAGACAGCAAAGTAGTCCTGGGATATATCCACAACGAAACCAGGCGATTCTACGTTTATGTCAATAACAGAGTGCTACGAATCAGGAGATCAGTTCACCCACAGCAGTGGCATTACATACCCACAGACCAGAATCCCGCAGATCATGCAACTAGAGCAGTTGACGCAAGTCGACTAGGAAGCACAACGTGGCTCTCTGGACCAAAACTATTGTACATTCAGGAATGTTTTCCAGACACCTTCGAACTAGTAGGAGAGGACTCAGATGCTGAAATCCGCCCTCAGGTGTCTACACTACATACAATGACCTCTGTTATCCAGCTTGGATCTTGCAGGTTCGACAGATTCTCAAGTTGGAAGTCACTTACTCGAGCCATTACCTGCCTGACACATATAGCTCGCTCATTCAGGACCACCAGAACTCGTGACGTGGAAAAATGTAAAGGAGCAGCAAGGCTCACTCACGAAAGCCTAATCACCTTCATGGCTGAAGCTGCAACAATAATCAATGCAAGACCCCTAGTTCCAGTTCCTAACGACCCGGAGGAGCCCTTGTTATTGACTCCAGCTACTCTACTTACCCAGAAAACAGGACTGTCCAGTGCTCCTCCAGGAGGATTCGACGCGAAGGACCTCTACAAGCGCCAATGGAGACAGGTACAAAGTCTTGCAAATACTTTCTGGGACAGGTGGCGCAAACAATATTTGTCTACCCTGCAGCCACGGACGAAGTGGCAATCTACTAAACCTAATCTGAACATAGGTGACCTTGTTCTTGTGAAAGACTGTCAGATTCACCGGAACCAGTGGCCACTTGGTCTAGTTACCGCAACGTTCCCGAGCAAGGACGGCAACGTCCGCAAAGTTGAGCTAAGGATGACCAAAGGGAATGAACCTAAGACATTTTCCAGACCGGTATCTGAACTGGTCCTATTGTTGCCTTCGGAAGAAAGGAGTAGTGACATCCGTTGATGCCAAACGGGGAGTGTTCTGTCTCCGCCATCTAATATTGTTACCCTGATTATTTGCTTGCATAATTGCAGTTTCCTCAGTATACAGTATTGATATATTCATGCCTTTATTCATCTGTGATGCTTTGGCTCCCTCTAGCGGTCAGAGTTATGTTGGCAGTTCAATCTTGTTTTTGTATTATCCATGTCTGATTCTCCTCCTCCTTTGCAATGCATTATGGTAGCTCAGCCTCCATTTCCCTCCATTTTTCCTTTCACTTTCTTCAGTTTGCCTTCAAGGAAAGACGCTTCACTTCATCCCCCTTGCGATTGCATTGCCGGTATGTCTTTATGCTTCATATAGATATTCCTGCTCTATATTAGCTTAGTTTAACCAGTTGTACTCCCAGTTTAGTCACTAGCTTTCTAAATGTTATGCATAATGTATATCATGTGTATTATGTATCTGTTCTATGCCATGCACTGATTCTATGTATATCATTGTTCACAGTTTCACCGCATCAATATACCACTACGTTTAATAAAGCACAGACTCAACCACAGTCTCCTTATTGGACCCGGTATAGCGGTTTAGCTGACTGTATAGCTACGTGGGCCTGTCTCATTTAGTGAGGACAGAACACACACCTTTTCATTTTCACCTCACACCTCTCATTTTCACCTCATCACCTCAGTATATACATGTTTGTCATCTCCCTTATATATAGTATACATCTGTATGTCATCTCCTGTATATAGTATATACCTGTATGTCATCTCCCCTGTATATAGTATATACCTGCTGTGTGTCATCTCCCCTATATATAGTATATACCTGAATGTCATCTCCTTCTATATATAGTATATACCTGTATGTCATCTCCTCCTGTATATAGTATATACCTGTGTGTCATCTCCCCTGTACATAGTATATATCTGTGTGTCATCTCCTCCTGTATATAGTATATACCTGCATGTCATCTTCTATATATAGCATATACCTGTATGTCATCTCCTCCTGTATATAGTATATACCTGTAGGTCATCTGCTCCTGTATATAGTATATACCTGTGTGTCATCTCCTCCTGTACATAGTATATACCTGTATGTCATGTCCTCCTGTATATATATATGTACCTGTATGTCATCTCCTCCTCTATATAGTATATATCTGTGTGTCATCTCTCCTGTATATAGTATATATCTGTGTGTCATCTCCCCTGTATATAGTATATACCTGTGTGTCATCTCCTCCTGTATTAGACCTCGTTCACACGTTATTTGCTCAGTATTTTTACCTCAGTATTTGTAAGCTAAATTGGCAGCCTGATAAATCCCCAGCCAACAGGAAGCCCTCCCCCTGGCAGTATATATTAGCTCACACATACACATAATAGACAGGTCATGTGACTGACAGCTGCCGTATTTCCTATATGGTACATTTGTTGTAGTTTGTCTGCTTATTAATCAGATTTTTATTTTTGAAGGATAATACCAGACTTGTGTGTGTTTTAGGGCGAGTTTCGTTTGTCAAGTTGTGTGTGTTGAGTTGCATGTGGCGACATGCATGTAGCGACTTTTGTGAGATGAGTTTTGTGTGGCAACATGCGTGTAGCAACTTTTTGTGTGTCGAGTTGCATGTGACAGGTTAGTGTAGCAAGTTGTGTGCAGCAAGTTTTGCGCATGGCGAGTTTTGCGCGTGGCGAGTTTTATTTGTGGTGCCTTTTGAGTATGTGCAAGTTTTGTGTGAGGCAACTTTTGCATGTGTTGCAACTTTTGTGCATGTGGCAATTTTTCCACGTGTGCAAGTTTTGCGCGTGGCGAGTTTTCCATGAGGTGAGTTTTGCACTTGTGGCGAGTTTTGCAAGAGCCTAGTTTTTGCATGTGGCAAGTTCTGCGCGTGGTGAGTTTTGAGCGGCGACTTTTGTGTTTCGACTTTTATGTGGAGAGGTTGGTGTATGTGTGGTGAAATGTGTGCTGAGGGTAATATGTGTTCAAGCACGTGGTTGTGTGTGGCGCATTTTGTGTGTGTGTTCATATCCCCGTGTGTGGTGAGTGTCCCATGTCGGGGCCCCACCTTAGCAACTATACGGTATATACTCTTTGGCGCCATCGCTCTCATTCTTTAAGTCCCCCTTGTTCACATCTGGCAGCTGTCAATTTGCCTCCTACACTTTTCCTTTCATTTTTTCCCATTACCTAGATAGGGGCAAAATTGTTTGGTGAATTGGAAAGCGCGGGGTTAAAATTTCACCTCACAACATAGCCTATGACGCTCCCGGGGTCCAGACGTGTGACTGTGCAAAATTTTGTGGCTGTAGCTGCGACGCCTTCAACACTTTTCCTTTCACTTTTTCCCCATTATGTAGATAGGGGCAAATTGTTTGGTGAATTGGAAAGCACGGGGTTAAAATTTCACCTCACAACATAGCCTATGACGCTCTCGGGGTCCAGACGTGTGACTGTGCAAAATTTTGTGGCTGTAGCTGCGACGGTGCAGATGCCAATCCCGGACATACATACATACATACATACACACACACACACACACACATACACACACACATTCAGCTTTATATATTAGATATTTCTCCAGAGGGAGAAATTTGTAGGCAGGACACTCATGGGATGCAATGTTGGTGCTGGATGCATAATCATTCTGAGCAGACCACTCATGCTCATCCAGGGATCAAAGTAACCACCGATCCACCAAACCGTTGCACTACCAGCTCTCCCCTCACCTATTGTATCCTCACCCATCCCTTGTAGATTGTGAGCCTTCGCGGGCAGGGTCCTCTCTCCTCCTGTACCAGTCGTAACTTGTATTGATTAAGATTACTGTACTTGTTTTTATTATTTATACCCCTCCTCACATGTAAAGTGCCATGGAATAAATGACACTATAATAATAATAATACAAAAATGATTTGTAAGAACAACACACTACCGAATATACATCAAAAATACTCTGTATTCATGAAGTCCAAAAGTTGACTCCACTTGTGATTATTCAGTCGAATGTGAGAGTGCAGTAGCAATGTTTCGGGTATAAAAACACTTAGGTAAACAGTTGTGGCAGAAGTAGAGGATAGGAAGAGTTGTGATTCCGTGATCTGAGGTTTTTGTTCCCTTGTTGAGGAATGGAAGCACACTGAGAAGCTCGCTGCATGCCTTGCACAGTGACCTTATGGTCCTCTACACCGGTATAAAACCCCAGAAGTACAACTCAACCTAATCTCTTCTGCATCAACCTTACGCCTGACGAAGGGTTTTTATACCAAAATATTGCTACTGTACTGCCACCAAAGACAATAATCTTTTATTTAGTTATACCATTAAAAATACGTCCAAAAAGGGATAAGAAAATATCAGACATCAAAGGCAGGACATGACACTATCCCCCCAATGCAGAAAATAGGGAGGAAGGGGCTAAAGCTTTGACCTGGTGTCCCTCTACATTGTCCTACTGACATTCACTACCTCCGAGCCTCCTGATGAATCCTGTATTACATGGGGAAAACGTGGACTCTAAGCAGACATCTACGGTATGTCTTTATTTCAATGAGGAGGTAATATGTATCAGTAACTAGATTTGGGTTACTTTTTTTTTATCCCTTTGGTATTATAGCATATTAATTACATAGATCTACAAAAAAAAAATTCAGGTGCCAAGTTTTTTTTTTTACGGTAAATGGATTTGGGTTTTCTTGAGGGTGCTGAATTAAAATACCCCATTACTTTTGCTGAATTGGTTCTAGTTTTTGAGATAATTCATCCATGAAAATAATACATTCCCCCAAAGCAACTTGTGTGTAATAACAAATGCAACAGCTTTTGGTCTTTTTGACTCTTTAACAGTGTCTTAGGTAATCAAATATCCCTTATAATTATTTTATATTTCAATTTGTAGGCTTACAATGCTGTAAAGATGACTTTTTGAGGAAGGAATTGTATTGTAGTTAACTATTAAATATCTCAGAAACTAGAGCCAATCTTAATTAGCAACATAAACTTAATATGAAACCGTCCAGACATCATTGGCAGCAAAATAAATGTATACCGGTGTTAACAGTAGATTTAGTAGCATTATTTTTTCTATTTAGTAGAATTAGTCCCTCCCTACTTCCGTCCAGTCAGTGCCCGGCGCCCGCTCCATACTCCCCTCCAGTCAGCGCTCACACAGGGTTAATGACAGCGTTAACGGACCGCGTTATGCCACGGTGTAACGCACTCCGTTAACGCTGCTATTAACCCTGTGGGGCCAACTTTTTACTATTGATGCTGCCTATGCAGCATAAATAGTAAAAAAAAATCTAATGTTAAAAATAATATTCTCACCTTCCGTCTTCCACCGATTACCCATTATATACTATGTGGGCAGTGTTATATACTACGTGGGCAGTGTTATATACTGCGTGGCCTGTGTTATATACTGCGTGGGCTGTGTTATATACTGCGTGGACTGTGTTATATACTGCGCGGGCTGTGTTATATACTGCGTGGCCTGTGTTATATACTGCGTGGCCTGTGCTATACATTATATGGGCTGTGTTATATACTACGTGGCTCTGTTATATACTGCGTGGCTGCTATATACTATGTGGCTCCTATATACTATGTGGCTTCTAGATACATACATACATACATACATATTCTAGAATACCCGATGCGTTAGAATCGGGCCACCATCTAGTATGATTTATAAGAGGGAACTTTGGTGTCCAGAAGTTTTCCAATATAGTATCATCAAAATTGCCTTCTTTTAGTAGGAATGAACCATAAAGGGTTTCCAGCCTTAAAGGCTACTCATCTTCTGTATAGGTGATAAATGTTAGATCATTGGAGGTTCTAATGCTGGAACCCCCACGGATCACTACAATGGGGGACCCTGGTCCTGTTATACATATCAACAACTAAACCATCAGATGATTGAAAATTAAAAAGAGAAAACCTCACCTTTGTCTCCTCTCCAGCTCCAGTTCACTATCCACCTCTCCCTCTTCCTCCTCTGATGATACACCTCGTTTCTGATGGAGAAATAGACAAATAATTCTCTCACATTTCACACTATTTCTAAATGTGATTAAATATGTAGGATGAAATGCTTGAAGATTTCAAGATTTTTCATTTTCTCTGAATCCAAGCAATATCTTCATAACACTGATCTCACTCTCACATTGTAATTTGTCATTATTATATTGTAGACGTCTCACAGTGTTATCAGCAGTGGTGCGGGCCATGCGGCCATAGAGGACACAGAGGCAGCGGTCACACTACAGACCTGGCTCCTGAGAGGCGTCTCGATCATATTGGAAGATGACATTATTACACATGGATAATACAAATTGGTATTGTTAGTGCAGAAGGAGCATATCAATCAATTTTGGTCTGTGCACTTTTCCATCTCTGTGACGTCACTCAGTACAGGACTCAGGAGGGAAACTTGAGTCAAGCAGTGCTTGTCTAACGCTCATCTCCAGCTGATATGCACCACGCTTCTTGATTAAAGTGTTATTTTTCCCCTTTTCAAGAGGGTGTACTCACTTATGCTGATCTCTCTCTCTATATATGCAGTGCTGTGCAAATTAATTGGGACAAAGCACAAAAATAAAAAGTTATAATGCACTGTTACATACTAATTCTGAAAATTACCTTTTTCCACTGGCTAGTTGACCAAGATTTCTTTATTATATATTAATACTGGTTTGAATCACTGACTGGTAACCAACTTACGATTTGACTTAAAAAATGCTTTGTCCCAATTAATTTGTACAGCACTGTATATATATGCAGAACTGTGCAAACAATCTACGCAAATGTGGAAAAAATGCTGCAAAGTAAAATTGCTTTAAAGGGAACCTGTCACCCCCAAAATCGAAGGTGAGCTAAGACCACCGGCATCAGGAGCTTATCTACAGCATTCTGGAATGCTGTAGATAAGCCCCTGATGTATCCTGAAAGATGAGAAAATGAGGTTATATTATACTCACCCAGTGGTGTTCCCGCTGCAGTCCGGTCCGATGGGTGTCGCGGTCCGGTCCAGCGCCTCCCATCTTCTTACGATGACGTCCTCTTCTTGTCTTCACGCTACGGCTCCGAGAAAGGTCAGAGAGGCCTGGCGCTACTTTGCTGACAAAGTACGCCTGCGCCGGAGCCGCAGCGTGAAGACAAGAAGAGGACGTCATCGTAAGAAGATGGGAGGCCCCGGGCCGGACCGCGACACCCTTCGGACAGGACCGCCCACCCAGGTGAGTATAATCTAACCTCTTTTTCTCATCTTTCAGGTTACATCGGGGGCTTATTCCAGAATGCTGTAGATAAGCCGCTGATGCCGGTGGGCTTAGCTCACCCTCGATTTTGGGGGTGACAAGTTCCTTTTAAAAAATAAACTAATAATTTATTTTTATCAATGACCAAAAGAGAAATCTAAATCAAATCAATATTTGGCGTGACCATCCTTTGTCTTCAAACCAACATCAAATCTTCTAGGTACAGTTTACAGCGCAATCCAGGAGGTGAAGATATGGCCTCCATAGAGCCCTGATCTCACCATCATCATTCTCTCTGGGATTACATGAAGAGACAGAAGGATTTGAGAAAGTTTAAATCCACAGAAGATCTGTTTCTAACAACTTCCGTGCTGAGTTCCTTCACAAATTGTGCAAGCATACCTACAAGAATTGATGTTGTTTTGAACGCAAAGGGTGGTCATAACAAATATTGATTTGAGTTTGACTTCTATTCATTTATTCACTTTGCATTTTGTTCATTGGTAAAAATAAATTATTGACACTTCTTTTTTTTTTTAAAGCATTTTTACTTTGGAGCATTTTTCCACATCTGCCTAAAACCTTTGCATAGTACTGTATATACTTTATATATCTGATTTCTTTAGAAATGTTTGATCTGTCACTATTTCACTAGTGTAAGAATGGATTTTATTATTATTATTATATTATTATTATTTATTTATTTGAAAATGAAATGAAAAGTGACTATACATTCATACTAGTCATGCTTCCTGGTGCCCTCTATTTACCTCCCACTGCCTCCTCTCAGAACAGTACTCACAACCTCTTGGAATGGCTAATGCAGAGTCATGGAGAGTGCAGTTATAAGTATAAACCACACTTTTCTTGCTTTTCCTGTGCTGTGGGATGGCATGGTTTAGATCGACCACTGCACTCCTCATGACACTGCAGTCTCCATCAATGGAGGAGATGGCAGAGGCAAATGGGGCGCGCAAGGTACGGTGACTTTATATGAGTATATGAGAAATGTAGAGTCACTTTTCAGTCCCAGAGTGGAAGGTCACTTTAGCAGAAGTTCCAGTTTTTCTTTCCCTCGAGTCTTTTACCTGGCTTCTGGTGACCGCAGCTCTATATAGCATTGCTGCTGGTGTTAAGTGTTGTCCTCCTCTAGCTGATCTGCTCCCAGTTGCCCTCCCTGATGGGGATTCTGGGCTTGGTGGTCCAGGTAATGAACGAACTGGAGAGCATTCTGCACTCTGGCTCTCTCTACGAGCCTCTGCCTCCAGAGGAGTACACAGAAGGTCTGGACTGGAAGAAGATAAAGGATGAGGGTCCCGTGGAGGTGGTTGGCTCTGAGGAGTTGGCTCAGGAGTCACAGCTGCCCTCAAGTTGACCATTTCTTTAGCTTTCCGGTAACGTTGTTTTCCTCGGCGACCTCGTCCTGGAGATGGGGGCAATTTCTGGCAGCCAGTTGGAGTTGATGGGGACAAGCCGGAGTCTCCTTTAGGTAGAAGGACTTCAGATTTCAAGATGTCTGGTCTGTAATAAAGGAACCATTTTCATGATATACTCTATACTATATATTAAAAATGCCTACTATTAGTCAGGAGCAAATTGATCTGACTTATCTAGTTGGTGTGTTACCTCTTTCCATGTGGGGAAAGTTTCTGTGGAACATTTCTTTTCTTAATAAGTTTTTCCACAGTGCTTGATGGCCGAGGCTGTTGACGCAGAATGGCAGGATATTTTTTCTCAAGGATTTGTTCTCTTCTGCAAATAGACAATTATATACTGTATTCTTGTTGCTAATGTTTATTTTATTCATACAAGCTACGAGACTATGTAACTCACTGGCACAACATGTTGTTATCGTCAATTTACAAAAAAAGTTCAAGGAGGGGGGGCTTGGTTTTTTTGCCTTTCAGCTGAGAGGTCACACCAGAGCAGAACTCCTAGTATCCAGAATAAAAAACAGCTAGAAATCCTGCACTAACTGGACTTTTTTCAGTGCTGGAATGGTGCTACTGATCTAAATACCATGACCCTGTTATTATGCTTGCCAGCCGCCGTCTTATGTTGTTCCTAGCACCACGCCATTCCCATTCCGCCATCTTGTGACCATAGCTCCTGACTGACTGGAAGTCAAAGGTAATGGTCACAGGCTCTCAGTGTAAGTCAATGAGCGTCTCATTCTGGCTCTCATAGTCTTCATTGAGTTGTGACTTCCAGATTGCCCAACAAACAATAGAGCTATCTGATAGGTCACAAACTGCTGGAGACTGACCAGAGCAACGGCAATGACAGATGAAGACGGCAGCTGGTAAGTATCAAAGTAAGGGCAGAGAACTTAGATTAATAGCACCACCCCAGATATGCAATACGAAAACCGCTGGAGTGGTGTTTTAATTGAGGGATGATGATTAACAAAATTCTTTGGTTTCTCTAGTGGCCGAATAATTGGCCATGGATAGGCCAAAAGGAGGAAATGCGCCTGCACATCCCAGTACCATTGTAACCTAATTATAAAATTACACAGGGTTCACAAGGGTTGGATCTCTGGCATTAGGACATGGAGTGTCTGTGCCAAGATATATACTTACCGGGCTTATACGTTATCTTTTAGACTGTTGCTTGTTACTCACCTTAACAACTCCCTCTCCTTCAACTCCAGTTGCAACATGAGAGAGTTCAACTCCACATACAACGTGTTTGCTCTCTGTAACTTGCGTTCGTAGTGTTCTCGAATGTCTAAAGCATGTCTGTGAAGAGAGCAAACAAAGAAATTTGCCACAGTCCAGAAAAATGGCAAGTCAACCCATATCTTCTTCATATGTCCCGCAGTTTTCTAGGGTAAATGGACACTCTTCTTTTTAAAGGGGGAGACACGACATGCACAGTACTAGTACATCGCATGTCGTGAAGGGGTTCTCTTTGGTTGCAATAATGTAAACTTATAGTAATCTAATTTGAAAACCCAACTGCCATTAAATACCTGAAAAATGAGCGCAGGTAAGCATAATGTATGCTTTTATCATTGCACACCCAGGACATATCATCAATTAGATCTAATGACTCTAAAAATCGTCTAACTTGTTCTTATGGACCTTTTGGGCCCTGTTTTATTAGCGGGCTTCATTTTGTCAGCCCCTATGCACATCAGAGGTCTGAGCTTGTGTGTTAAGTATATCGTTTAGTGCTATAAGCAATCAATTCAAGTATTACCTGAGCTCATCACGGCGTCGTGATATCAACTCCTCTTCTATGTGCTGTATGCAGGTCCCTTCTGATTTTATTTTCTCAAAATGAAGCCGCACTTCATCCCGCCACTCCACCTGAGACAATGGAGAGGCAAATAATTGTATGCTACTGACACAAAGTAGACCAATCTAAAATGTAGTTCTGGGTTTCATTATGTAATCCTCAATAGTGTAACTGTCGTTTTAATTTTTATTTCAGAAATGAATAGTACGTGTTAAGATAAGCAACTTTGTAATATTTCTTATCAGAGAGATCTGAATCTTTCTCCTCCAGGATTAATCAGTCGTTTTAAAAATTCTCTTTTCAATTCTCAATTGCTACTGATAAGATTCTATGCAACATTCTCTCTTCACTGAATACAGATTTTTCCTGTGAATTGAGAATTTTTAAAATGAACGACCAGTCCAGGAGGAAAAACAGGTAGATAAGATATATACATTTTTTTCTTATTTTGATATGTGCTATTGATTTATAAAAATGAAAATTAAGAGGACTGTTAATGGCAACTTTGATGTGATCCAATATTAGCACATTCTACTATAATATCATTGAGAAATGTAGCATTACAACATGGTCATTGAAATCGGGATAACCAAGTATTACATTATTGAGCAGTGTCCTATAGAGCAGGGGTCCCCAACTCCAGTCCTCAAGGCCCACCAACAGGTCATGTTTTCAGGATTTCCTTTGCATTGCACAGGTGATGCAATTATTACCTGGGCAAGACTAAGGAAATCCTGAAAACATGACATGTTGGTGGGCCTTGAGGACTGGAGTTGGGGACCCCTGCTATAGAGCAAGAGCCGCACTTTATACCTGCTCGACATTTATACTGAGGCTGACTTCAGATGTTCCTGTATCAGGATCTGAGTAGGGACCACAATGAACAGACTGGCCAGGGGCCTCTTGACCCGAACTTGACAGCCTCATAAATACATGCCTATGAGACTGTCATGTTCAGATCAGGAAGCCCACAGCCAGTTTGTGCATTATAATTCATACTCGGACCATGATACATGGAAGACTGAAATTGGCCTAACTTGAATAACGGAGCACCTCTATGACATCAGGATGGTAGGACAGACAGACATTTAAGTATGGTGTGGTGTATGAGGTGTGGATGGGTTCTTTTACAGATTTTGTATTGGACACCAAGAGTTTCAATTAACACCTTCTACTATGGATTTGAAAAACATGAGAATTTTTTGTTCTATTAGGAATATGCAAAATATTAAAGGGGCTATCCGGGATTTTTAAAAAAAATTTTACAATTTGCCTAAGAAGTAACAGGCAGGTGAATGTGAAACACCTGCCTGTTGTGCCTAACACCAATGTCTGCCGACACAGAGCGGTCACTGACCACTCCTGCCGGCGATTCAGTGGCTTCTGCATCTGCTCTGTTGATGGGGCTTGACTGCTGAAATTATGCTGACTAACAGCCGACTCCCCACTGGCTAACTGCGGGAAGTCAGCTATCAATCAGCATGATGCTGGTAGTCACAACCTGTTGACACACCAGCCTGGAGGAAGAAGAGCTGACATGGAGAAGCTGAATGGCTGGCAGGAGCGGTTGGTGATCACTCTCAGCTGGTGCCTGGTACAGCACGCAGGTAGTTAGCTACTACCTGCCGCCTCTTAGATTTTAGGCACATAGTAAAAAAATCCTGGACAACCTCTTGAATGTTTCTCAATTGAGATCCCAGTAATATTTTCTACTTTACTTTATTATTCAAATATACCTGTAAGAATTGAGACAAAATAGAGAGGATTAAGGGCTGAATTAGATTAGAATTATATTCCTGTTGAGTCTACAATTAGATACAGAGAAAATGAAGATTTGGAAAGTATAGAATTAGTAAAATTTTATTAGAAGCTGTCCCTGAAACCATGTTATAGTCCGGGTTAGTATTTGTGAAGACCACCAGTATTACCTTCTTTAATTATTCTGGAGAAAGAAGGAAGTCACTTTTGTAAAAATGAGTCTCTGGATCTAATAGGACAACAGAAGATTGGAATAGTTTAGGGGCTTTCTTATCCAGGCTCCATTATTAGTAATGGTGGGTCTTCAGATCTTCAGGTGCATGTTAGAAAACTTAGACCTTTAGATTTGAAAGAAAAAAATATATTGTGTTTATCAGAGGTCATGAAGGTAACTGGAAGACAGATGGGAACCTTTTGGTGGTCAGTTATATAACTGAGAGACTATCTGTAGATGCTTGACTCTAAAGACGGGCATATTGAATTTCAACGTCCAATCCTTTTGTTCTCAGGGAAGATAAGCTGCTGCAGGATATATCTGACAATGCATTTTATCTTCTTATTGAAAACAGATATACGAGAATGAAGGGAGGGTCAGGAAGAAGAGTAGCTGGTTGAATGAGCATTTGGCAGATATTGAAGGTGTATGAGAACCTCTATACTGCAAAATACCCACTGTAGACTGACTACATACTCACCTGAGATTGGAAGTAAGTTTCTTGTGCGGTGGATAACACATCAGCAGAGGCAATATCCAGGTGTAACAAAATTTGCCTAAATGAAGGCCGATTCCTTGGCTTGCTGTTCCTAAGAGAATAGATAAAACGTGAGCAACACATGCAAACAAGCAACACTCGCATTCAAATCAGCTCTCACCTCTGCTAAACAGGCCTACTTTACATCCCTTGTATCTTCCTTATCACACAACCCCAAATAGCTGTTCAACACCTTTACTTCCCTCCTCCGCCCACCACTGCCCCCTCTGACCTCCCTAATCTCTGCTGAGGACTTTGTCATGCACTTCAAAAATAAGATTTACCAAACAAGGCAAGTCTTTGTTGTGTGACCATCACCACCTCTTTGTATGCCAGACCAATGCCCTAACCCCATAACTTCGCTCTCCAAAATCACTGAAGGACAGCTTGCTCATCTCTCCAAATCACACAGCACCACTTGTGCACTTGACGCCATCCCACCTCCTCCCCAACTTCACCACTACAATAATCCCATCCCTAACCCATCGATTCAATCTATCACTAACTTCTGGTACCTTCCCCTCTGCTTTCAAACATGCCACAATCACACGTATCCTCAAAAAGCCCTCCCTTGACCAAGCTATCGCCCCTTATCTTTGCTCCCATTTGCTTCCAAACTCCTTGAGAAGCACGTCCACATTGAACTTTCATCTCACCTTGCACCTAACTCGCTCTTCGACAACCTACAATCTGGCATCCGTCTCCACCATTCCACTGAGACTGCCCTGACCAAACTTACGAACGACTTACTTACAGCAAAAGCTAACAGACAATTCTCTATACTCCTCCTTCTAGACCTGTCCTCTGCTTTTGACACAGTTGACCACTGCCTCCTGTTACAGATCCTTTCTTCCTTTGGTGTCAAAGACCTTGCCCTATCCTGGATTTCCTCATACCTTGCCAACAGCAAATTTAGCGTTTCCTACTCCCATACTACCTCTACATCTCGCCCCCTCTCTGTTGGTGTCCCTCAAGGCTCTGTCCTAGGACCCCTTCTCTTCCCAATCTATACCCTTGGCTTGGGACAACTCATAAACTCCTATGGCTTCCAGTACCATCTATATGCTGATGACACTCAGATCTACCTCTCTGGCCCAGATGTCACCTCTCTGCTCTCCGGATTCCCAGAGTGTCTATCAGCCATATCCTCCTTCTTCTCCTGTCGCTTCCTCAAACTCAATGTGGAATCTGAACTAATTATCTTTCCTCCATCTCGCATACCCTCCCTACCTGATCTATCTATCACAATAAATGAATTTGCACTTTTCCCGTCTCAGTAATCATGGAATTCCAGACGATATTCGGGAGAAATCTTGGAGGCAGTTGTGTGAGGAACGAATAAAGGTACCTTCACACTGAGCAACTTTACAGCGAGAACGACAACGATCCATGACGTTGCAGCATCCTGGATAGCGATCTCGTTGTGTTTGACACGCAGCAGCGATCAGGATCCCGCTGTGACATCGCTGGTCGTAGCTAGAAGTTCAGAACTTTATTTGGTCGTCAGGTCGGCGTGATTCGTCATGTTTGTCAGCAAAAGCAATGATGCCAGCAATGTTTTTACATGAGCTAACAACCAGCGAGAACGATAAGTACGTCACTGGATCGCTCCTGCATCGTTCTGGTGTTGCCGTGTTTGACGTCTCTATATGTGACCTAAACAGCGACGCTGCAGCGATCGGCTCATTGTCTATATCACTGCAGCATCGCTTAATGTGACGGTACCTTAAGAGTGGAGGAGAGTAGAAGGTCTTGGGAGGATCGGAGATTACGTGAGGGAAGATATTGGGAGATTAGTTCAGAGATATAGGGAGGGGACAGGTTGTGGATGGCTTTGTAGATCAGTGTTAGTAGTTTGAACTGGATTCATTGGGGAATTGGGAGCCAGTGGAGGGATTTGCAGAGGGGAGAAGCAGGGAAGTAGCGAGGAGAGAGGTGGATTAGCCGGGCAGCAGAGTTGAGGACAGACTGGAGTGGTGCAAGAGAGTTAGCGGGGAGGCCACAGAGGAGGGTGTTGCAGTAGTCGAGGCGGGAGATGATGAGGGCATGCAAAAGAGTTTTGGTAGATTGTGGGCTGAGGAAGGAACAGATTCTGGCAATATTTTTGAGTTGGAGGCGACAGGAGGTGGCAAGAGTTTGGACGTGCGGTTTGAAGGACAGGGCAGAGTCGAGAGTTACCCCGAGGCAGCGGATTTCAGGTGCGGGAGAGAGCGTGATGCCGTTTACCATAATAGATAGGTCAGGTAGGGGGGATACGTGAGATGGGGGAAAGTGTTGTGAATTCTGTCGTCGGGCTCCCTCCTGTGGTCATGAATGGTACTTCGGCTGGTTCTGTCCATGGACTTCCTCTGGTGGGTGTTTCTGAGTTTCCTTCCTCAGGTGACGAGGTTAATTAGTTAGCTGGCTGCTCTATTTAACTCCACTTAGATCTTTGCTCCATGCCACCTGTCAATGTTCCAGTATTGGTCTAGTTCACTCCTGGATCGTTCTTGTGACCTGTCTTCCCAGCAGAAGCTAAGTTCCAGCTTGTATTTCTTTGGTTTGCTATTTTTCTGTCCAGCTCGCTATTTTTATTGTTGTCTTGCTTGCTGGAAGCTCTGGGACGCAGAGGGAGCGCCTCCGCACCGTGAGTCGGTGCGGAGGGTCTTTTTGTGCCCTCTGCGTGGTCTTTTTGTAGGTTTTTGTGCTGACCGCAAAGTAACCTTTCCTATCCTCGGTCTGTTCAGTAAGTCGGGCCTCACTTTGCTAAATCTATTTCATCTCTGTGTTTGTATTTTCATCTTTACTCACAGTCATTATATGTGGGGGGCTGCCTTTTCCTTTGGGGAATTTCTCTGAGGCAAGGTAGGCTTTATTTTTCTATCTTCAGGGCTAGCTAGTTCCTTAGGCTGTGCCGAGTTGCATAGGGAGCGTTAGGCGCAATCCACGGCTATTTCTAGTGTGTTTGATAGGATTAGGGATTGCGGTCAGCAGAGTTCCCACGTCCCAGAGCTCGTCCTTTATTATCAGAAACTATCAGGTCATTCCGTGTGCTCTTAACCACCAGGTCCATTATTGTCCTGACCACCAGGTCATAACAGGAAAGATGATGAGTTTGGTTTTGTCTACATTGAGTTTTAGGAAGCGAGAGGAGAAGAAGGAGGATATGGCTGACAGAACTAATCTCTCAATATTTTCCCTCACGTAATTTCCGGTCAGCCAAAGACCTCCTTCTCTCCTCCACGCTTATTCGCTCCTTACCCAGTCACCTCCAAGACTTCTCCCGAATATCCCCCATCATCTGGAATTCTGGGCCCCAACACGTCCGGCTATCTACCACATTTGGATCCTTCAAACGGAACTTGGAAACCCATCTCTTCAAAGAAGCTTACAACCTGTAATGACCACACGGCCACCTCAACACGATTGGAGCTACTGCAACCCCCGACCTACTGTCTCCTTCCCCATAATCCTGTAGAATGTAAGTCTGCAAGGGCAGGGTCCTCTTCCCTCAGTCTCAGTCTGTCATTGTTAGTTTTGTTTACTGTAAAGGTACCTTCACACTAAGCGAGGTCGCTAGCGAGATCGCTGCTGAGTCACAAGTTTTGTGATGCAACAGCGACCTCAGTAGCGATCTCGCAATGTTTGCCACGTAGCAGCGACCAGGCCCCTGCTGTGAGATCGCTGGTCGTGTCGGAATGGCCTGGACCTTTTTTTGATCGTTGAGGTCCCGCTGGGTAGCACACATCGCTGTGTTTGACACGTAGCAGCGACCAGGCCCCTGCTGTGAGATCGCTGGTCGTGTCGAAATGGCCTGGACCTTTTTTGATCGTTGAGGTCCCGCTGGGTAGCACACATCGCTGTGTTTGACACCTTACCAACGACCTCTTTGATGACTCAGACACCGACACATAGGCGTGCATTTGCGTTGCCTTTTCCGCACCCCTCCGCTCCGATTGGTGGTCGCTACTGCGTTCTGATTGGCGGTCATGCCTTCAACAGAAGGCGACATAGTAGCGCTTCCATCCTTTGTTCCTGACCACGTGGTGGTTTGCAGATCGATGTAGAGTTCTCCGGCCTGCGACTCCTCTTCGATTTATCTATTCTTCAACGGTTCTTCTGACACCTTTTGTGCACGGTAGGTATCGTTTGGGGTCTCAAATGCGTTCCCATCGAAGGGCTATTGTGTCGCCTCATAAGGCAAGGCCGCCACCAATCAGAACGCAGTAGCGGCCACCAATCGGAACTGAATGGGCGCGGAAAAGGCAATGCAAATGCACGCCTGTGTGACTACAACGTCACACAGGACGTCCCTCATCGAGGTCTGAATCGTCATAATAGCTGCCATGTGACAGGGTCACAACGACCAACGACATCGTTGTACAGGTTGCTACAGGTCGCCGCATCGCTACTGCGTCGTTGGGAAGAATCTCACTGTTTGACATCTCACCAGCGACCACATAGCGACGCAGCAACGATCCCTGACAGGTCGTATCGTTGTCGGGATCGCTTTAGCGTCGCTAAGTGTGACGGGGCCTTAAGTGATATTTGTATTTTGATGTTGCCCCGTCTAATGTACAGCACCATGGAATTAATGGTGCGATACAAATAAATAATAATAATGTGAGCAATAAATTCCAGAAAAACATTCATACAACTCACACTTTGATGTTTGATGGTAAACTAATGTTGTTCATACATCTTATATATAATTGTCTAAGGGTCACTTCCGTCTGTCTGTCCTTCTGTCACGGTTATTAATTCGCTGATTGGTCTCGCCAGCTGCCTGTCATGGCTGCCGTGACCAATCAGCGACGGGCACAATCCGGAAGAAAATGGCCACTCCTTACTCATCGCAGTCAGTGCCTGTCGCCTGCATTCTCCCCTCCAGTCACCACTAACACAGGGTTAATGCCGGCGGTAACGGACCGCGTTATGCCATGGGTAACGCACTCCGTTACCGCCGCTATTAACCCTGTGTGTCCCCAACTTTTTACTATTGATGCCTATGCGGCATCAATAGTAAAAAATGTAATGTTAAAAATAATTTAAAAAAAAAAAAACCTGCTATACTCACACTCTGTAGTCGCTCGCACCGGCCGCCATCTTCCGTTGCAGGTTCCAGTGGCAAAGATGGTATGGGAGAAGGACCTGCCATGACGTCACGGTCATGTGACCGCGACATCATCACAGGCCCTGTGCGCCTGCGCGAGAAGGACCTGCCGTGACATCACAGTCATGTGACCGCGACGTCATCACAGGTCCTGCGCTCATACCAACCCTGGGATCGGAAGCTGCCGTGGACTACAAGGGGCCCTCGGAAAGGTGAGTATATGTTTATTTTTTATTTTTTAACCTGTGACAAACCTAGCTGGGCAATATACTACGTAGCTGGGCAATATACTACGTGACTGGCCAATATACTACATGGCTCTGTGCTGTATACTACTTTGCTGTGCAATATACTACGTGGCTCTGTGCTGTATACTACGTCACTGGGCAATATACTTTGTGACTGGCCAATATACTACGTGGCTCTGTGCTGTGTACTACGTCGCTGTGCAATATACTATGTGGCTCTGTGCTGTATACTACGTCACTGGGCAATATACCACATCACTGGGCAATATACTACGTCACTGGGCAATATACTACGTGGCTCTGTGCTGTATACTACATCACTGGGCAATATACTATGTAACTGGGCAATACACTACGTGGCTGCACAATATACTACGTCACTAGGCAATATACCACGTAACTGGGCAATATACTACGTGGCTGGGCAATATACTACGTCACTGGGCAATATACTACGTGGTTGGGCAATATACTACGTGACTGGGCAATATACTACGTCACTGGGCAATATACTAGGTGGTTGGGCAATATACTACGTGGCTGCACAATATACTACGTGGCTGGGCAATATACTACGTGGCTCTGTGCTGTATACTACATCACTAGGCAATATACTATGTAACTGGGCAATATACTATGTGGCTGCACAATATACTACGTCACTAGGCAATATACTACGTAACTGGGCAATATACTACGTTGCTGCGCAATATACTACGTCACTAGGCAATATACTACGTAACTGGGCAATATACTACGTGGCTGGGCAATATACTACGTCACTGGGCAATATACTAGGTGGTTGGGCAATATACTACGTGACTGGGCAATATACTACGTCACTGGGCAATATACTAGGTGGTTGGGCAATATACTACGTCATTGGGCAATATACTACATCACTGGACAATGTACGTGTCTGGGCAATATACTACGTGTCTGGGCAATATAATACGTGGCTGGGCAATACACTACGTGACTGGGCAATATACTACGTGACTGTGCAATATACTGCGTGGCTGGGCAATATACTACGTGGCTGGGCAATATACAACATAGCTTGGCAATATACTACGTGGCTGGGCAATATACTACGTGGCTGGGCAACATAGTACGTGTCTGGGCAATATACTACGTGACTGGGCAATATACTACGTGGCTGGGCAATATACTACGTGGGCTGTGCACTATACTATGTGACTGGGCAATATACTACGTGACTGTGCAATATACTACGTGGCTGGGCAATATACTACGTGGGCTGTGCAATATACTACGTGGACATGCATATTCTAGAATACCCGATGCGTTAGAATCGGGCCACCATCTAGTATCATCATAAACCATCAAGCAGCAAATCTGAAGAGCCAGGATATACTGAGCTGTGGCCAAGTGAATAGATCTTACATAGATGAGGCTCAACTCAGAGAATTTTGATTCTGTTTATGGGCCTGATTATGTAAGAACAACCTCTTCCAAAAGTTATGAATATTATTAGAGTACCATGTGTGAACTTGAGAAATGCCTCTGAGCGAGCTGATGTGTGGTTTATTGCACGTTTGGACTTGGAATAAATTTCATCACTTTTTGAAGATGCTGCAGAACATCTTGCTGTTGTTTTGAAATTCATTGATTCTGTTGATACATATATGCTAGCCACCTTAGGGAGAGACCCAAGTTGGGCTAAATGTAGCGGGACGAAAGAGACCGAAAAGCCCTCTACTTAAAGGAAATACATAGTGGATGCTTTCCTGAAACGGAAAGTACTTGCAAGCAGCATAATACAAAGAATAGCAGGTTTACCCAGAATCCTTTGCAGTAGGCGGAGCTATGCAAATCATCTCTTTCCACCCCAGTCTAATCCACAGCGCTTGGAACCGCCAAGCGTGAAATGCTGCAGATTAGTTTCTAAATTTACACAGCCAACCAATTCCTACCTGTGGACACGTGTTTCGGGCTTTAGGCCCTCATCAGCACAGGGCTGGAATTGGTTGGCTGTATGGAGTGGGGCTCGGTGAGCAAGCGATACATACATGCTAGCCACCTTAGGGAGAGACCCAAGTTGGGCTAAATGTAGCAGGACGAAAGAGACCGAAAAGCCCTCTACTTAAAGGAAATACATAGTGGATGCTTTCCTGAAACGGAAAGTACTTGCAAGCAGCATAATACAAAGAATAGCAGGTTTACCCAGAATCCTTTGCAGTAGGCGGAGCTATGCAAATCATCTCTTTCCACCCCAGTCTAATCCACAGCGCTTGGAACCGCCAAGCGTGAAATGCTGCGGATTAGTTTCTAAATTTACACAGCCAACCAATTCCTACCTGTGGACACGTCTTTCGGGCTTTAGGCCCTCATCAGCACAGGGCTGGAATTGGTTGGCTGTATGGAGTGGGGCTCGGTGAGCAAGCGATACATATATGCTAGCCACCTTAGGGAGAGACCCAAGTTGGGCTAAATGTAGCGGGACGAAAGAGACCGAAAAGCCCTCTACTTAAAGGAAATACATAGTGGATGGTTTCCTGAAACGGAAAGTACTTGCAAGCAGCATAATACAAAGAATAGCAGGTTTACCCAGAATCCTTTGCAGTAGGCGGAGCTATGCAAATCATCTCTTTCCACCCCAGTCTAATCCACAGCGCTTGGAACCGCCAAGCGTGCAATGCTGCGGATTAGTTTCTAAATTTACACAGCCAACTAATTCCTACCTGTGGACACGTGTTTCGGGCTTTAGGCCCTCATCAGCATAGGGCACGTGTCCACAGGTAGGAATTGGTTGGCTGTGTAAATTTAGAAACTAATCCGCAGCATTGCACGCTTGGCGGTTCCAAGCGCTGTGGATTAGACTGGGGTGGAAAGAGATGATTTGCATAGCTCCGCCTACTGCAAAGGATTCTGGGTAAACCTGCTATTCTTTGTATTATGCTGCTTGCAAGTACTTTCCGTTTCAGGAAAGCATCCACTATTGATTCTGTTGGGAACCTGAATTGCTAGATCTTTGCATCAGGACACAAAGAGGCCACATGATAGTGCGATCTTGTCTTTTGGTAGCAATTGTTATGAATGCAGAAAGCTTAATACCCCTGTGTAACAATAAATGTCCTGGGGAACGGAACAGTGTGTTATTTATCACATGGAATTATTTCCTTACATAAGAAGATGATAGGTTCCATCACAATATATACATGGAGCAATATTCATATGTTAGTTATAATCTCAGAAACATCATATTCTGTATTAATAATTAAATAGTAGGATTTATTTATATCAAGCACTAACCAGCACTGGCGCAACAGAAGCTTAAATCCATCTGGACAACTTGAAGGTACAGGAAGATGCAGACTATTACTGCCAACACCCCAAATAATAGCTGACGAATCCACATCTTTGTAGGGTATCTCACAAGTCAGAAGTTCCCAAAGCACCACACCAAAAGACCTAAAGATAAAGCACAGAATGAGAAAACACGGTTTATCACTTATCCCATACGTAACAAATTATTAAGGAAGCAATGCTATACAGTTTTATGAAATGTACTAGCTGAAGAGCCCGGCGTTGCCAGGGCATAGTAAATATCTGTGGTTAGTTATAGCACCTCACTTCTCTTATTTTCCCATCACGCCTCTCATTTTCCCCATTACATCTTTCATTTTCCCTCTCACATCTCTCATTTTCTCTCTCACACCTCTTATTTTCCCCCTCACTCCTCTCATTCCATCCTAACACTTGTCATTTCGACCTCACATCTGATATTTTCCGATCACTCCACTATTTTAACTCACTCCTCTCATTTTGCACTCACACCTTTTCATTTTCACCTCACACCTCTCATTTTCACCTCAGTATATACATGTTTGTCATCTCCCTTATATATAGTATACACCTGTATGTCATCTTCTGTATATAGTATATACCTGTATGTAATCTCCCCTGTATATAGTATATACCTGCTGTGTGTCATCTCCCCTGTATATAGTATATACCTGTATGTCATCTCCTCCTATATATAGTATATACCTGTATGTCATCTCCTCCTGTATATAGTATATACCTGTGTGTCATCTCCCCTGTATATAGTATATATCTGTGTGTCATCTCCTCCTGTATATAGTATATACCTATATGTCATCTCCTCCTATATATAGCATATACCTGTATGTCATCTCCTCCTGTATATAGTATATACCTGTAGGTCATCTGCTCCTGTATATAGTATATACCTGTGTGTCATCTCCTCCTGTATATAGTATGTACCTGTATGTCATCTCCTCCTCTATATAGTATATACCTGTGTGTCATCTCTCCTGTATATAGTATATACCTGTGTGTTATCTCCCCTGTACATAGTATATATCTGTATGTCATCTCCTCCTGTATTAGACCTCGTTCACACGTTATTTGGTCAGTATTTTTACCTCAGTATTTGTAAGCTAAATTGGCAGCCTGATAAATCCCCAGCCAACAGGAAGCCCTCCCCCTGGCAGTATATATTAGCTCACACATACACATAATAGACAGATCATGTGACTGACAGCTGGCGTATTTCCTATATGGTACATTTGCTGCTCTTGTAGTTTGTCTACTTATTAATCAGATTTTTATTTTGGAAGGATAATACCAGACTTGTGTGTGTTTTAGGGCGAGTTTCGTGTGTCAAGTTGTGTGTGTTGAGTTGCGTGTGGCGACATGCATGTAGCAACTTTTGTGAGATGAGTTTTGTGTGGCGACATGCGTGTAGCAACATTTTGTGTGTCAAGTTGCATGTGACAGGTTAGTGTAGCAAGTTGTGTGCAGCAAGTTTTGCGCATAGCGAGTTTTGCGCATGGCGAATTTTATGTGTGGTGCCTTTTGAGTATGTGCAAGTTTTGTGTGAGGCAACTTTTGCATGTGTTGCAACTTTTGTGCATGTGGCAATTTTTCCGCGGGTGCAAGTTTTGCGTGTGGCGAGTTTTCCCATGAGGTGAGTTTTGCACGTGTGGCGAGTTTTGCGTGAGCCTAGTTTTGCATGTGACGAGTATTACGCGTGGTGAGTTTTGAGCGGCGACTTTTGTGTTTCGACTTTTATGTGGCGAGGTTGGTGTATGTGTGGTGAAATGTGTGCTGAGGGTGGTATATGTGTTCAAGCACGTGGTAGTGTGTGGCGCATTTTGTGTGCATGTTCATATCCCCGTGTGTGGTGAGTATCCCATGTCGGGGCCCCACCTTAGCAACTGTATGGTATATACTCTTTGGCGCCATCGCTCTCATTCTTTAAGTCCCCCTTGTTCACATCTGTCAGCTGTCAATTTGCCTCCAACACTTTTCCTTTCACTTTTTCCCCATTATGTAGATAGGGGCAAAATTGTTTGGTGAATTGGAAAGCGCGGGGTTAAAATTTCACCTCACAACATAGCCTATGACGCTCTCGGGGTCCAGACGTGTGACTGTGCAAAATTTTGTGGCTGTAGCTGCGACGGTTCAGATGCCAATCCCGGACATACATACACACACACACACACACATACACACATTCAGCTTTATATATTAGATGGCATTGGCCATCTTAGTAAGTATCGTATTGGTCGGTCGGGGTCTGACTCTTATCGTGGATATCATTCCCAGAAAACCCCAGGTTACCAGGACCAGAAGGCACCTGGCTCTTTAAAAAAGTTTTATGAGTGCCTCCATGGGAAAAAGGTTTTTCATTAAAGATTTTGCAAAGTGCAAAATCACAGGTGTTGTCTACAAAACAAATTGATTCTTGATGGTTTGTTGTTTGTTTTAATAACGATTTAATAAAAGGTAATGTTTAAAGGTATTAGTTTATTCCGATGAGCCCTCCTGTTTATTAATCCTGCTAATCTAGAGTTTGTCAGTCTGCCGAGAATTGGTCCCCACTGATCTGACAGAAGTGGAAAACCTATGTAATTTTTATAATACTAAAAAATAATGGGAAAATAAAGTGAAAATAATTCCATGTCAACAATTATTGTAAGAAACTTATATTGACGAAGTTATACAACCCCTGGCAAAAATTATGGAATCACCGGCCTTGGAGCATGTTCATTCAGCTGTTTAATTTTGTAGAAGAAAAGCAGATCACAGACATGGCACAAAACTAGATCCGACCCTCAAGGAACAGTATCCATTTTTTAACAAATTAAACAACTGCCCATAATAACACAGTTTCATGCAGGATACAAACAGTTCCAGGGGATCATTCGGAAACATTGGGCAACCCTGCAGAGGGACAGGGTTATAGGGGAATATTTACCTTTGTACCCCAGGTTTGGCCCCCACAGCCAAATTGGCCTATAACAAACAGGATCCGTTGGGAAGTCTGAAATCCAAACCTAACGGGGGTTTTATGCCATGTGGGGGGTGTTTTGGTTGCATCCACACAGGGATTAAAAAGTTGCCAAATCACATTCGGGGACTCTAGTGGCACTTTGACATTTGACATTCAGGATAGGATTACATGTTTCTCAACGGGGATCATCTACTTGATCCGATGTCCTTGCGGGAAACTGTATGTGGGTAGGACCAAAAGAAAGCTTATGGTTCGAATTAGGGAACACCTGAGAAATATTCAGAAGGGATTTTTGGGCCACCCCTTATCCCGCCACTTCCAAGGGGTACACAATGGGAATGTTAGGGACGTGTTATTTTGTGGGATTCAAAAAGTCCACCAAAATTTGAGGGGGGGCAATTTCGTGAAACAAATGTTCAAGATTGAGTCAGAATGGATATTCAGATTAGACTGCCTTGCCCCTAAGGGCCTTAATCATGATTTTGAATTATACGCATTTTAAAGGCATAGGTTAAATACAACATGCGTTTCATAGTACAGATTATTTTATTTTATTGTATTTTATTTCTGATTTTTAATATAACGACTGTGGGCAGCCTCTCGAGGGGTTATTGTGTAGTGAGGACCCCTGAATTCCGTGTCCCAGTCATTACATGTATTAGGCCCGTATATGGTTTTATAGGGTATATATCCATATTTTATCCCATTTTATTTTCACATTATTTTGTTAGGGCGTCACATTTGCGTCTTCAGCCATGTCAGCGCGTTTTTAATATGTTTTACTATTAAAGATATAATTTTATTTATAGTGTTTTCGTTTTTTGGTTACTCGCATTTTTTAGAGTGTTGGTGGACGCCATCCATATGTATAAATATCGGGTTACGTACCCAATTAACATTTAATAGTTAGGGATCAGTTGTTCTCGTTAGGGATCAGTTGTTCTCCAATTTGAGGGATGAATACTACGATGTGCTGATGTGCTTTTATTATAGTTGCACGGCTATTGCATTGACTGGGGCGGGTCTAGAGTTCTGGTGGGTGGGCCCATAGGGGTAACGAGGGCATATATAGAATAGGAGTTGCTGCTGGGCTTTAACCCTGAGGAAGAAGGGCGTTTTCCCTTCGAAACGCGTCGGTTAGCCTTTTTGGTCCCAGCGAGGCTCCTTTGGCCTGTGACGTCACACGCTGTTAGTCAGCGGCGGCCATCTTGGTTTCCAAGTGCAACCAGGGACGCCTCCGGCCGGGACGTTCTCTGGCTCTGCACTTACTAGCGACACTTTGTCCCGGTCCCACCCGAGCACACACCAGTGTGCCTACCCTCCGGGCACCACCTTCACACTCGCTCCGCTTCCGAATCCGCCTCGGTCATATGTAGGAGTACCGCACATCCTCCCTACATCTACTAGGACCAGCCGGGCGTTCCAGTTTACTCAGCATACGGTAAGGGCCCCATTTTATTATTATCATTGCCTGCACGGCCGCCGCGCCTGCTGATATCATTTGTATTGGAGGAGCGAGGATTGTTGCATATTCAGTGCGCATTTATAGCGCTACCGTCAGATGGGCAGTTTGTTGTTCTGTGGCACTCCAAGCACACTATTCGCAGTGGATCATTTTAGTGTTTGTATTCATTGCTGTACTCAGGTTTACTGCACCCCTGCGAGTAGGGGTGAGTTACCTGCATCACCTAAGCGCGGTTCCAGCTTGTAGTATATTTATTTCGTTCTCACAGAATTGGCACATATTCTGAGGATACCAGCAGCTAGGGGATTTTTACCAGTGTCTCCCACACATACAGTAGGCATCAGTGTTGAGCGCCAGTGTGATTGTTTTGTATACAAAACTAAAGTCATTTCAAATGACAACTTTCTGGCTTTAATAAACACTAAAAGAAATCAAGAACAAAAAATGTTGTAGTCAGTAATGGTTACTTTTTTAGAACAAGCTGAGTAGAAAAATTATGGACTCACTCAATTATGTGGGAAAAAATTATGGAATCGCCCTCTAAATTTCAATTCTCAAAATTAACACCTGCATCAAATTAGATCTGCTCATTAGTCTGCATCTAAAAAGGAGTGATCACACCTTGGAGAGCTGTTGCGCCAAGTGGACTGACATGAATCATGGCCCCAACAGGACAGATGTCAATTGAAACAAAGGAGAGGATTATGAAACTCTTAAAAGGGGTAAATCATCAAGCAATGTTGCAGAAGATGTTGGTTGTTCACAGTCAGCTGTGTCTAAAATGTGGACCAAACACAAACAACATGGGAAAGTTGTTAAAGGCAAACATACTGGTAGACCAAGGAAGATATCAAAGCGTCAAGACCGGAAACTTAAAACAATATGTCTCCAAAACAGGAAATGCACAACAAAACAAATGAGGAACGAATGGGTTGAAACTGAAGTCAATGTCTGTGACCAAACTGTAAGAAACCACCTAAAGGAAATGGGATTTACATACAGAAAAGCTAAACAAAAGCCATCATTAACACCTAAACAGAAAAAAAAAACAAGGTTACAATGGGCTAAGGAAAAGCAATCGTGGACTGTGGATGACTGGATGAAAGTCATATTCAGTGATGAATCGCGAATCTGCATTGGGCAAGGTGATGATGCTGGAACTTTTGTTTGATGCCGTTCCAATGAGATTTATACAGATGACTGCCTGAAGAGAACATGCAAATTTCCACAGTCATTGATGATATGGGGCTGCATGTCAGGTAAAGGCACTGGGAAGATGGCTGTCATTACATCTTCAATAAATGCACAAGTTTATGTTGATATTTCGGACACTTTTCTTATCCCATCAATTGAAAGGATGTTTGGGGATGATGAAATCAATTTTCAAGATGATAATGCATCCTGCCATACAGCAAAAACTGTGAAAATATTACTTGAAAATAGGCACATAAGGTCAATGTCATAGCCTGCAAATAGTCCGGATCTCAATCCAACTGAAAATCTTTGGTGGAAGTTGAAGAAAATGGTCCATGACAAGGCTCCAACCTGCAAAGCTGATCTGGCAACAGCAATCAGAGAAGGTTGGAGCCAGATTGATGAAGAGTCCTGTTTGACACTCATTAAGTCCATGCCTCAGAGACTGCAAGCTGTTATAAAAGCCAGAGGTGGTGCAACAAAATACTAGTGATGTTTTGGAGTGTTTTTTTTTGTTTGTTTGTTTTTCATGATTCTATATTTTTTTCCCACATAATTGAGTGTGTCCATAATTTTTCCCTCAGCTTGTTCTAAAAAAGTAACAATTACTGACTACAACATTTTTTGTTCTTGATTTCTTTTAGTGTTTCTTAAAGCCAGGAAGTTGCCATTTTAAATGATTTTAGTTTTGTGCCATGTCTGTGATCTGCTTTTTTTCTACAAAATTAAACAACTGAATGAACATCCTCCAAGGCCGGTGACTCCATAATTTTTGTTTTTGCCAGGAGTTGTAGATCTTAAACAAAAATGCAAACGCACTCCCTTCTAAGGTGCCCCACATCAGACAGACTCAGCCCCCCCGAAGAAGACAAGTGCATATTGCATAATGACTAACCCAGACTTTATGTTCAATAGAATTGCCATTTGTTTTACCTTTAGTAAATGCTGCTGTTCTACTGAATCTAGTGTTGTTTTTTCTTTTGGTACTGAAGTCCATATCTGAAATATGGCCCTCTCATCTGAGTATATAAATATATTCTTTTTAAGCAAGTGGGTGTGGTCATGAACTATTGTACGAAGTAGTCCTCTTGAAGACAACACCCAGTTGTCTAAGAAGTCTAGATATTCACACAGGGAAGAAAGGGCTATATACGTATATACAGTACAGACCAAAAGATTGGACACACCTTCTCATTTAAAGATTCTTCTTTATTTTCATGACTATGAAAATTGTACATTCACACTGAAGGCATCAAAACTATGAATTAACATGTGGAATTATATACAGTGCCTACAAGTAGTATTCAACCCCCTGCAGATTTAGCAGGTTTACACATTTGGAATTAACTTGGCATTGTGACATTTGGACTGTAGATCAGCCTGGAAGTGTGAAATGCACTGCAGCAAAAAAGAATGTTATTTCTTTGTTTATTTTTAAAAAAAATTGTGAAAAGTCTTTTCAGAGGGTCATTTATTATTCAACCCCTCAACCCACCAGAATTCTGTTTGGTTCCCCTAAAGTATTAAGAAGTAGTTCAGGCACAAAGAACAATGAGCTTCACATGTTTGGATTAATTATCTCTTTTTCCAGCCTTTTCTGACTATTTAAGACCCTCCCCAAACTTGTGAACAGCACTCATACATGGTCAACATGGGAAAGACAAAGGAGCATTCCAAGGCCATCAGAGACAAGATCGTGGAGGGTCACAAGGCTGGCAAGGGGTACAAAACCCTTTCCAAGGAGTTGGGCCTACCTGTCTCCACTGTTGGGAGCATCATCCGGAAGTGGAAGGCTTATGGAACTACTGTTAGCCTTCCACGGCCTGGACAGCCTTTGAAAGTTTCCTCCCGTGCTGAGGCCAGGCTTGTCCAAAGAGTCAAGGCTAACTCAAGGACAACAAGGAAGGAGCTCCGGGAAGATCTCATGGCAGTGGGGACTGTTGTGAATTCTGTGGATGAGTTCACTTCTGTGGTCACAAGTGGTATTGCAGTCTCTGGGCTTCCTCCCTCAGGTGTTTTGGTGAGCTCGTTGGCTGCCTTGCTATTTAGCTCCACCTGAGTCTGTCTTCCTTGCTCCTTGTCAATGTTCCAGTGTTGGATCTGAGCTACTGCATCTTTCCTTGGGCCTGCTGCTCTGCTAGATAAGTGCTTCTAGTTTGTTTTCTGTTTTTTCTGTCCAGCTTGCTATTAACTTTTGCTGGAAGCTCTGAGAAGCAAAGGGGTGCACCGCCGTGCTGTTAGTTCGGCACGGTGGGTCTTTTTGCCCCTTTGCGTGGTTTTCGTTTTAGGGTTTTTTGTAGACTGCATAGTTCTCTTTGCTATCCTCGCTCTGTCTAGAATATCGGGCCTCACTTTGCTGAATCTATTTCATTCCTACGTTTGTCTTTTCATCTTGCTAACAGTCATTATATGTGGGGGGCTGCCTATTCCTTTGGGGTATTTCTCTGAGGTAAGTCAGGCTTGTATTTCTATCTTCAGGCTAGTCAGCTCCTCAGGCAGTGCCGAGTTGCATAGGTAGTTGTTAGGCGCAATCCACTGCTGCTTATAGTTGTGTGAGGATAGATTAGGTACTGCAGTCTACAGAGATTCCACGTCTCAGAGCTTGTCCTATTGTTTTTGGTTATTGCCAGATCTCTGTATGTGCGCTGATTACTGCACGCTGTGTTGCCTGATTGCCAGCCATAACAGTACAAGGAGCCACACCAATGATTCCCAATAGAGGGAAAAAAGAAATCCTGACATCATTTTTTTTTCTTAGCTCTGTCTTCAGTCTTTTTTTTCCCCTAGACATTAGAGTGCTTCAGGACACAGCTGTGGACATGGATATTCAGGCTCTGTGCTCCTCAATGGATAATCTCGTTGTAAATGTACAAAAGATTCAAGATACTATTGATCAGAAATCGATGCTAGAACCAAGAATTCCGATTCCTGATTTGTTTTTTGGTGACAGAACTAAGTTCCTGAGCTTCAGAAATAATTGTAAGCTATTTTTGGCCTTGAAACCTCATTCTTCTGGTAATCCTACTCAACAGGTTTTGATTATTATTTCTTTTTTGCGCGGCGACCCACAGGACTGGGCGTTTTCTCTTGCGCCAGGAGACCCTGCATTGAGTAGTGTCGATGCGTTTTTCCTGGCGCTCGGATTGCTTTACGATGAGCCTAATTCAGTGGATCAGGCTGAGAAAAATCTGCTGGCTTTATGCCAGGGTCAGGATGATATAGAAGTATATTGTCAGAAATTTAGAAAGTGGTCAGTACTCACTCTGTGGAATGAATCTGCACTAGCGGCTTTGTTCAGAAAGGGTCTCTCTGAAGCTCTTAAGGATGTAATGGTGGGATTTCCTATGCCTGCTGGTTTGAATGAGTCCATGTCCTTGGCCATTCAGATCGGTCGTCGCTTGCGCGAGCGTAAATCTGTGCACCATCTGGCGGTATTGTCTGAGAGTAAACCTGAGCCTATGCAGTGCGATAGGACTATGACTAAAGTAGAACGGCAAGAACACAGACGTCTGAACAGACTGTGTTTCTATTGTGGTGATTCTACTCATGCTATTTCTAATTGTCCTAAACGCACTAGGCGGTTCGATAGCTCTGCCGTTATTGGTACTGTACAGTCCAAATTCCTTTTGTCCATTACCTTAATGTGCTCTTTGTCATCGTATTCTGTCATGGCGTTTGTGGATTCAGGCGCTGCCCTGAATCTGATGGATTTGGATTATGCTAAACGTTGTGGATTTTTCTTGGAGCCTTTGCGGTGTCCTATTCCGTTGAGAGGAATTGATGCTACACCTTTGGCCAAGAATAAGCCTCAGTACTGGGCCCAGCTGACCATGTGCATGGCTCCTGCACATCAGGAAGTTATTCGCTTTCTGGTACTGCATAATTTGCATGATGTGGTCGTGTTGGGGTTGCCATGGCTACAAACCCATAATCCAGTATTGGATTGGAACTCTATGTCGGTAACCAGCTGGGGTTGTCAGGGAGTACATGGTGATGTTCCATTTTTGTCTATTTCGTCATCCATTCCTTCTGACATCCCAGAGTTCTTGTCGGACTTTCAGGATGTATTTGAAGAGTCCAAGTCTGATGCCCTACCTCCGCATAGGAATTGTGATTGTGCTATCGATTTGATTCCTGGTAGTAAATTCCCTAAGGGTCGTTTATTTAATTTGTCCGTACCTGAACACACCGCTATGCGCAGTTATGTGAAGGAGTCCCTGGAGAAGGGACATATTCGCCCATCGTCGTCACCATTGGGAGCAGGGTTCTTTTTTGTAGCCAAGAAGGATGGTTCGCTAAGACCGTGTATTGATTACCGCCTTCTTAATAAGATCACTGTTAAGTTTCAGTATCCCTTGCCATTGATTTCTGACTTGTTTGCTCGGATTAAGGGGGCTAGTTGGTTCACCAAGATAGATCTTCGTGGTGCGTATAATCTGGTGAGAATCAGGCAAGGAGATGAATGGAAAACGGCATTTAATACGCCCGAGGGTCATTTTGAGTATCTGGTGATGCCGTTTGGACTTGCCAATGCTCCATCTGTTTTTCAGTCTTTTATGCATGACATTTTCCGTGAGTATCTGGATAAATTCTTGATTGTTTACTTGGATGACATTTTGATCTTCTCTGATGATTGGGAGTCTCATGTGAAGCAAGTCAGAATGGTTTTCCAGGTACTGCGTGCTAATTCCTTGTTCGTGAAGGGATCAAAGTGTCTCTTCGGTGTGCAGAAAGTTTCATTTTTGGGGTTCATCTTTTCCCCTTCTACTATCGAGATGGATCCGGTTAAGGTTCAGGCCATCCAGGATTGGACTCAGCCGACATCTCTAAAAAGTCTGCAGAAATTCCTGGGCTTTGCTAATTTTTATCGTCGCTTCATCTGTAATTTTTCTAGCATTGCCAGACCATTGACCGATTTGACCAAGAAGGGTGCTGATTTGGTTAATTGGTCTTCTGCTGCCGTGGAAGCTTTTCAGGAGTTGAAGCGTCGTTTCTGCTGTGCCCCTGTGTTGTGTCAACCTGATGTTTCTCTTCCGTTCCAGGTCGAGGTTGATGCTTCTGAGATTGGTGCAGGGGCGGTTTTGTCACAGAGAGGTTCTGGTTGCTCAGTGTTCAAACCATGTGCTTTCTTTTCCAGGAAATTTTCTGCTGCTGAGCGTAATTATGATGTGGGCAACCGAGAGTTGCTGGCCATGAAGTGGGCATTCGAGGAGTGGCGTCATTGGCTTGAGGGTGCTAAGCATCGCGTGGTGGTTTTGACTGATCATAAGAACCTTACTTATCTTGAGTCTGCCAAGCGCTTGAATCCTAGACAGGCCCGTTGGTCGTTATTTTTTGCTCGTTTTGATTTTGTGGTTTCATACCTTCCGGGCTCTAAAAATGTGAAGGCGGATGCTCTGTCTAGGAGTTTTGTGCCCGACTCTCCGGGGTTATCTGAGCCGGCGAGTATCCTCAAGGAAGGAGTCATTGTGTCTGCCATCTCCCCTGATTTGCGGAGAGTGTTGCAGAAATTTCAGGCTAATAAACCTGATCGTTGTCCGGCCGAGAAACTGTTCGTCCCTGATAGGTGGACTAGTAAAGTTATCTCTGAACTTCATTGTTCGGTGCTGGCCGGTCATCCAGGAATCTTTGGTACCAGGGAGTTGGTTGCTAGATCCTTCTGGTGGCCATCTCTGTCACGGGATGTGCGTGCTTTTGTGCAGTCCTGTGGAATTTGTGCTAGGGCTAAGCCCTGCTGTTCACGTGCCAGTGGGTTGCTTTTGCCCTTGCCGGTCCCGAAGAGGCCTTGGACACATATTTCGATGGATTTCATTTCTGACCTTCCCGTTTCTCAAAAAATGTCGGTCATTTGGGTGGTCTGTGATCGCTTTTCTAAAATGGTCCATCTGGTGCCCTTGGTTAAATTGCCTTCCTCCTCTGATTTGGTGCCTTTGTTCTTCCAGCATGTGGTTCGTTTACATGGCATTCCTGAGAATATTGTTTCTGACAGAGGTTCCCAGTTTGTCTCGAGGTTCTGGCGAGCCTTTTGTGGTAGGATGGGCATTGACCTATCTTTCTCCTCGGCCTTCCATCCTCAGACTAATGGCCAGACCGAACGAACCAATCAGACCTTGGAAACATATCTGAGATGTTTTGTTTCCGCTGACCAGGATGATTGGGTGTCATTTTTGCCGTTGGCTGAGTTCGCCCTTAATAATCGGGCCAGCTCGGCTACCTTGGTCTCTCCATTTTTCTGCAATTCTGGGTTCCATCCTCGTTTCTCTTCAGGACAGGTTGAGTCTTCGGACTGTCCTGGTGTGGATTCTGTGGTGGACAGGTTGCAGCAGATCTGGACTCAGGTGGTGGACAATTTGACCTTGTCCCAGGAGAAGGCTCAGCTTTTCGCTAATCGCAGACGCCGTGTGGGACCCCGACTTCGTGTTGGGGATCTGGTTTGGTTATCTTCTCGTCATATTCCTATGAAGGTTTCCTCTCCTAAATTTAAACCTCGTTTTATTGGTCCGTATAGGATTTCTGAGATTCTCAATCCGGTGTCTTTTCGTCTGACCCTCCCAGACTCCTTTTCCATACATAATGTATTCCATAGGTCGTTGTTGAGGAGATACGTGGCACCTATGGTTCCATCTGTGGAGCCTCCTGCCCCTGTTTTGGTGGAGGGGGAATTGGAGTATATTGTGGAGAAGATTTTGGATTCTCGTGTCTCTAGACGGAAACTCCAGTATCTGGTCAAATGGAAGGGTTATGCTCAGGAAGATAATTCCTGGGTTTTTGCCTCTGATGTCCATGCCCCAGATCTTGTTCGTGCCTTTCATGTGGCTCATCCTGGTCGGCCTGGGGGTTCTGGTGAGGGTTCGGTGACCCCTCCTCAAGGGGGGGGTACTGTTGTGAATTCTGTGGATGAGTTCACTTCTGTGGTCACAAGTGGTATTGCAGTCTCTGGGCTTCCTCCCTCAGGTGTTTTGGTGAGCTCGTTGGCTGCCTTGCTATTTAGCTCCACCTGAGTCTGTCTTCCTTGCTCCTTGTCAATGTTCCAGTGTTGGATCTGAGCTACTGCATCTTTCCTTGGGCCTGCTGCTCTGCTAGATAAGTGCTTCTAGTTTGTTTTCTGTTTTTTCTGTCCAGCTTGCTATTAACTTTTGCTGGAAGCTCTGAGAAGCAAAGGGGTGCACCGCCGTGCTGTTAGTTCGGCACGGTGGGTCTTTTTGCCCCTTTGCGTGGTTTTCGTTTTAGGGTTTTTTGTAGACTGCATAGTTCTCTTTGCTATCCTCGCTCTGTCTAGAATATCGGGCCTCACTTTGCTGAATCTATTTCATTCCTACGTTTGTCTTTTCATCTTGCTAACAGTCATTATATGTGGGGGGCTGCCTATTCCTTTGGGGTATTTCTCTGAGGTAAGTCAGGCTTGTATTTCTATCTTCAGGCTAGTCAGCTCCTCAGGCAGTGCCGAGTTGCATAGGTAGTTGTTAGGCGCAATCCACTGCTGCTTATAGTTGTGTGAGGATAGATTAGGTACTGCAGTCTACAGAGATTCCACGTCTCAGAGCTTGTCCTATTGTTTTTGGTTATTGCCAGATCTCTGTATGTGCGCTGATTACTGCACGCTGTGTTGCCTGATTGCCAGCCATAACAGGGGACATTGGTTTCAGTCAATACCATAAGTAACGTACTCCACCGCAATGGTCTCCGTTCCAGACGAGCCCGTAAGGTACCTTTACTTTCAAAGCGTCATGTCAAGGCTCGTCTACAGTTTGCTCATGATCACTTGGAGGACTCTGAGACTGACTGGTTCAAGGTTCTCTGGTCTGATGAGACCAAGATCGAGATCTTTGGTGCCAACCACACACGTGACGTTTGGAGACTGGATGGCACTGCATACGACCCCAAGAATACCATCCCTACAGTCAAGCATGGTGGTGGCAGCATCATGCTGTGGGGCTGTTTCTCAGCCAAGGGGCCTGGCCATCTGGTCCGCATCCATGGGAAGATGGATAGCACGGCCTACCTGGAGATTTTGGCCAAGAATCTCCGCTCCTCCATCAAGGATCTTAAGATGGGTCATCATTTCATCTTCCAACAAGACAACGACCCAAAGCACACAGCCAAGAAAACCAAGGCCTAGTTCAAGAGGCAAAAAATCAAGGTGTTGCAGTGGCCTAGTCAGTCTTCTGACCTTAACCCAATTGAAAACTTGTGGAAGGAGCTCAAGATTAAAGTCCACATGAGACACCCAAAGAACCTAGATAACTTGGAGAAGATCTGCATGGAGGAGTGAGGAGAGATAACTCCAGAGACCTGTGCCGGCCTGATCAGGTCTTATAAAAGACGATTATTAGCTGTAATTGCAAACAAAGGTTATTCCACAAAATATTAAACCTAGGGGTTGAATAATAATTGACCCAAACTTTTATGTTTAAAATTTATAAAAATTTAACTGAGCAACAAAACTTTTTGGTTTGTAAGATGTATGCATCTGTTAATAAATCCTGCTCTTGTTTGAAGTTTGAAGGCTCTAACTTATTTGCATCTTATTAAACCTGCTAAATCTGCAGGGGGTTGAATACTACTTGTAGGCACTGTACTTAACAAAAACGTGTGAAACAACTGAAATTATGTCTTATCTTCTAGGTTCTTCAAAGTAGCCACCTTTTGCTTTGATGACTGCTTTGCGCGCTCTTGGCATTCTCTTGATGAGCTTCAAGCGGTAGTCACCGGGAATGGTCTTCCAATAATCTTGAAGGAGTTCCCAGAGATGCTTAGCACTTGTTGGCCCTTTTGCCTTCACTCTGCGATCCAGCTCACCCCAAACCATTTCGATTGGGTTCAGGTCTGGTGACTGTGAAGGCCAGGTCATCTGGCGTAGCACCCCATCACTCTCCTTCTTGGGCAAATAGCCCTTACACAGCCTGGAGGTGTGTTTGGGGTCATTGTCCTGTTGAAAAATAAATGATGGCCCAACTTAACGCCATCTGGATGGAATAGCATGCCGCTGCAAGATGCTGTGGTAGCCATGCTGGTTCAGTATGCCTTCAATTTTGAATATTCCCCAACAGTGTCACCAGCAAAGCACCCCCACACCATCACTCCTCCTCCTCCATGCTTCACGGTGGGAACCAGGCATGTAGAGTCCATCCGTTCACCTTTTCTGCGTCGCACAAAGACACGGTGGTTGGAACCAAAGATCTCAAATTTGGACTCATCAGACCAAAGCACAGATTTCCACACAGCGGTAGGTACCCCTGACGAAGCCTCCTGAGTGGGGCGACACGCGTCGGGTCTCCGCTTCACCTGCGCCACTTTTTGACCATGTTACACACTTCTAGCCCATGGTATTGTATTTACAGGGCTGGGTATAGGGCTCCATGGTATTTCACTTGCATTTAACCCCTTGTGGTGATGCAAGTTAGCATTATTGCTTTTGTGCTATGCCGGACAGGGGCTTGTTCTCATTAAGGGGCAGTCTTTTATGGCTGCATTAGTGATTGTATTCATTGTATTATGTGATACTCTGGTAAAATTGCCCTTTACTCTGTTTTCTGTCATGGTGATGTCCACATAGGTATTGCCCCATTAGGTATTGATCTATGGTCTATGGCGCAGGTGTTAGCCCTATTTCGGGCTGAAGTTACAAGGGACAAGAATGTTGCCTTTTTTAATTGTTTTTAAGTGTGTGTTCACTTTATTACCTGTTTTCATGTGTACTGTAGTGTACTAATAAAAATTGTATATATCCTAGCTGAATCATTGATGTGGTGATCCCCATTTGTATGACCTTCACTTTTTCTCTTGTGTCCTTTGGTTATGCATATGCTGTAGGTCACGGTGATCCCACTTTATAGACCGTGGTGCCCCCTCAACAAATATATTCACAGATTTCCACTGGTCTAATGTCCATTCCTTGTGTTCTTTAGCCTAAACAAGTCTCTTCTGCTTGTTGCTTGTCCTTTAGCAGTGGTTTCCTAGCAGCTATTTTACCATGAAGGCCTGCTGCACAAAGTCTCCTCTTAACAGTTGTTGTAGAGATGTGTCTGCTGCTAGAACTCTGTGTGGCATTGACCTGGTCTCTAATCTGAGCTGCTGCTAACCTGCGATTTCTGAGGCTGGTGACTCGGATAAACTTATCCCCAGAAGCAGAGGTGACTCTTGGTCTTCCTTTCCTGGGGCGGTCCTCATGTGAGCCAGTTTCTTTGTAGCGCCTGATGTTTTTTGCCACTGCACTTGGGGACACTTTCAAAGTTTGCCCAATTTTTCGGACTGACTGACCTTCATTTCTTAAAGTAATGATTTCCACTCGTTTTTTCTTTACTTAGCTGCTTTTTTGTTGCCATGATACAAATTCTAACAGTCTAGTCAAAAGGACTATCAGCTGTCTATCACCAGACTTCTGCACAACACAACTGATGGTACCAACACCATTTATAAGGCAAGAAATCCCACTTATTAAACCAGACAGGGCACTCCTGTGAAGTGAAGACCATTCCCGGTGACAACCTCTTGAAGCTCATCAAGAGAATGCCAAGAGTGTGCAAAGCAGTCATCAAAGCAAAAGGTGGCTACTTTGAAGAACCTAGAAGATAAGACATAATTTCAGTTGTTTCACACTTTTTTGTTAAGTATATAAATCCACATGTGTTAATTCATAGTTTTTACGCCTTCAGCGTGAATGTACAATTTTCATAGTCATGAAAATACAGAAAAATCTTTAAATGAGAAGGTGTGTCCAAACTTTTGGTCTGTACTGTAAATATATATATATATTTTTAAGTAAAATAAATACATATTTATATTTAGGCAAGTGACAAGTCCTCTTTATGTACTCCCTCCTCTAATTTTTCAGCCTAAGGGCTCTTGCAGACAACCGTACTATTGGCAAAGTAGGATCCGACAAAGCATCAGATTGCACTCAGACCATTGTTATTCTATGGGGCCGTGCATATGTCCAATTTTATGCCAAAACCAGGTGCAGAATTACATATGTTCAGAAAAATATGAGGTGCAGGAAATCAAAACAATAGAGGTAATGTTACGACCAATCCTGAGTCGTATTCACATAGTCGCTCTTGGTATGTAAAGCTTGTCATCAGGAGAACTTGCAGCCCCAGTTGTGGTGAAGTAGAAAGGTCTAATCCTTCTTATGATTGGTGTCTCAAGTGTTTCCACGCCTCTGAGTTGTGTCCCATGGAGTCATTCCGAGGAAAAAAACACTGCATAATATTGGGATCGCACTCGGCCATGCAAGTCAGTGAGTGTGTGGAAACCATTGGACTGCACTCAAATAACATCACTGACACAATGGAGACATTTTGTTCTCCATCCTCTCCTCACAGAGTGCTCCGATTCTTTAATCTGGGAGAATAGAATCACACTATTCTGACATTTGGATTAGAGAGTCATTTACATAAGGCTACGGTCACACGATCAATATCTGGTCAGTATTTTACCACAGTATTTGTAAGCCAAAATCAGGAGTGGGTGATTAATACAGAAGTGGTGCATATGTTTCTATTATACTTTTCCTCTGACTGTTCCACTCCTGGTTTTGGCTTACATATAGTGATGTAAAATACTGACCAAATACTGAGTGTGTGAATGTGGCCTTATACTTGTGGCCTGTATTTCCACATGTTTTTTCAAAAATCTCACCTGATTTTTATTTATACTAAATAAAAAATGTAGGGTAATATGTGGCCAAATTTACAACTTTGTATAAAAAGTCATAAATATTATCGTGGCTGAGCTGATGCCTTTGGATATGTCACATTTCCAGTGTTAAATATTTCTGAGTGGCACCAAAAGGACTAAAATGCCATTCTACACTGTGTGCAGAATTAGTAGGCAAGTCGTATTTTGATCCCATGATACTTTCTATACATGTTGTCCTACTCCAAGCTGTTCAGGCTTGAGAGCCAACTACCAATAAAGTAAATCAGGTGATGTGCATCTCTGTAATGAGGAGGGGTGTTGTCTAATGACATCAAAACCCTATATAAGGTGTGCTTAATTATTAGGCAACTTTCTTTCCTTTGGCAAAATGGGCCAGAAGAGAGATTTGACGGGCTCTGAAGAGTCTAAAATTGTGAGATGTCTTGCAGAGGGATGCAGCAGTCTTGAAATTGCCAAACTTTTGAAGCGTGATCACCGAACAATCAAGCGTTTCATGGCAAATAGCCAACAGGGTCGCAAGAAGCGTGTTGGGCAAAAAAGGCGCAAAATACCTGCCCATGATTTGAGGAAAATCAAGCGTCAAGATGCCATTTGCCACCAGTTTTGCCATATTTCAGAGCTGCAACGTTACTGGAGTATCAAAAAGCACAAGGTGTGCGATACTCAGGGACATGGCCAAGGTAAGGAAGGCTGAAAAACGACCATCTGTGAACTAGAAACATGAGATAAAACGTCAAGACTGAGCCAAGAAATATCTTAAGACTGACTTTTCAAAGGTTTTATGGACTGTTGAAATGAGAGTGATTCTTGATGGGCCGGATGGATGGGCCAAGGCTGGATCAGTAAAGAACAGAGAGTTCCACTCCGACTCAGACGCCAGCAAGGTGGAGGTGGGGTACTGGTATGGGCTGGTATCATCAAAGATGAACTTGTGGGAC